>NW_025057752.1:0-6624 GCF_019279795.1 Protopterus annectens | reverse complement strand
AGGAAACAATGATAACATAAATAGGAAACATGCCTTCACATTAAGGAAAGAATGATAACATAAATAGGAAACATGCCTTCACATTAAGGAAAGAATGATAACATAAATAGGAAACATGCCTTCACATTAAGGAAACAATGATAACATAAATAGGAAACATGCCTTCACTTTAAGGAAACAACGATAACATAAATAGGAAACATGCCTTCACTTTAAGGAAACAACGATAACATAAATAGGAAACATGCCTTCATCTTAAGGAAAAACTGATAACATAAATCAGAAACATGCCTTCACATTAAGGAAACAATGATAACATAAATAGGAAACATGCCTTCACATTAAGGAAACAATGATAACATAAATAGGAAACATGCCTTCACATTAAGGAAAGAATGATAACATAAATAGGAAACATGCCTTCACATTAAGGAAACAATGATAACATAAATAGGAAACATGCCTTCACATTAAGGAAACAATGATAACATAAATAGGAAACATGCCTTCACTTTAAGGAAACAATGATAACATAAATAGGAAACATGCCTTCACGTTAAGGAAACATTGATAACTTGAATCGGAAACATGCCTTCGCATTAAGGAAACAATGATAACATAAATAGGAAACATGCCTTCACATTAAGGAAACAATGATAACCAAAATAGGAAACATGCCTTCAAACTAAGCAAAGAATCATAACATAGATAGGAAACATGCCTTCACATTAAGGAAACAATGATAACATAAATAGGAAACATGCCTTCACATTAAGGAAACAATGATAACATAAATAGGAAACATGCCTTCACATTAAGGAAACAATGATAACATAAATAGGAAACATGCCTTCACATTAAGGAAACAATGATAACATGAATAGGAAACATGCCTTCACATTAAGGAAACAATGATAACATAAATAGGAAACATGCCTTCACATTAAGGAAACAATGATAACATAAATAGGAAACATGCCTTCACATTAAGGAAAGAATGATAACATAAATAGGAAACATGCCTTCACTTTAAGGAAACAATGATAATATAAATAGGAAACATGCCTTCACGTTAAGGAAACAATGATAACATAAATAGGAGACATGCCTTCATGTTAAGGAAACAACCAAAATGTAAACAGGAAACATACCTTCACATTAAGGAAAGAATGATAACATAAACAGGAAACATGCCTTCTCATTAAGGAAAGAATGATAACATAAATAGGAAACATGCCTTCACATTAGTGAAAGAATGATAACATAAATAGGAAACATGCCTTCATGTTAAGGAAACACTGATAACATAAATAGGAAACATGCCTTCACATTAAGGTATGAATGATAACATAAATAGGTAACATGCCTTCACATTAAGGAAACAATGATAACATAAATAGGAAACATGCCTTCAAGTTAAGGAAACAATGATAACATAAATAGGAAACATGCCTTCACATTATGGAAACAATGACAACATAAATAGAAAACATGCCTTCACGTTAAGGAAAGAATGTTAACATAAATAGGAAACATGCCTTCACATTAAGGAAACAACGATAACATGAATAGGAAACATGCCTTCACATTAAGGAAAGAGTAATAACATAAATAGGAAACATGCCTTCATGTTAAGTAAAGTATGATAACAAATAGGAAACATGCCTTCATGTTAAGGAAACAATGATAACATAAACAGGAAACATGCCTTCACATTAAGGAAAGAATGATAACATAAATAGGAAACATGCCATCAAATTAAGGTAAGAATGATAACATAAATAGGAAATGTGCCCTCAGTTTAGGGAAAGAATGAAAACATAAAGTGGAAACATACCTTCACTTTAAGGAAACAACAATAATATAAATAGGAAACATGCCTTCACATTAAGGAAACAATGATAACATAAATAGGAAACATGCCTTCACATTAATGAAACAATGATAACATAAATAGGAAACATGCCTTCAAGTTAAGGAAACAATGATAACATAAATAGGAAACATGCCTTCACATTAAGGAAACAATGACAACATAAATAGGAAACATGCCTTCATGTTAAGGAAAGAATGATAACATAAATAGGAAACATGCCTTCACATTATGGAAACAACAATAACATAAATAGGAAACATGCCTTCACATTAAGGAAAGAGTGATAACATAAATAGGAAAAATGCCTTCATGTTAAGGAAACACTGATAACATGAATAGGAAACATGCCTTCACATTAAGGAAAGAGTGATAACAGATAGGAAACATGCCTTCACTTTAAGGAAACAAGGATAACATAAATAGGAAACATGACTTCACATTAAGGAATCAATTATATCATAAAAAGGAAACATGCCTTCACGTTAAGGAAAGAATGATTACATAACAAGGAAATGTCCCCTCAGGTTAAGGAAAGAATGATAACATGAATAGGAAACATGCCTTCACATTAAGGAAACAATGATAACATAAATAGGAAACATGCCTTCTCATTAAGGAAACAATGATGACATAAATAGGAAACGTGCATTCAGGTTAAGGAAAGAATGATAACATAAATAGGAAACATGCCTTCACTTTAAGGAAACAAGGATAACATAAATAGGAAACATGCCTTCACTTTAAGGAAACTAGGATATCATAAATAGGAAACATGCCTTCACGTTAAGGAAAGAAGGATAACATAAATAGGAAACATGCCTTCACATTAGGGAAATAATGAAAACAAGTAGGAAACATGTCTTTACATTACGGAAAGAATGATAACAAATAGGAAACATGCCTTCACATTAATGAAATAATGATAAGATAAGTAGGAAACATGCCTTCACATTAAGAAAACACTGATAACATAAATAGAAAACGTGCCTTCACATTAAGGAAACAATACCATAAATAAGAAACATGCTTTCACATTAAGGAAACAATGACAATATAAACAGGAGATATGGCTTCACATTAAGGAAATAATGATAACATAAATAAGAAACATGCCTTCACATTAAGGAAAGAGTGATAACATAAATAGTAAACATGCCTTCATTTTAAGGAAACACCCATAACAATAATAGAAAAAATGCCTTCACATTAAGGAAACAATGATAACATAAATAGGAGACATGCCTTCATGTTAAGGAAACAACCATAACATAAACAGGAAACATACCTTCACATTAAGGAAAGAATGATAACATAAATAGGAAACATGCCTTCACATTAAGGAAAGAATGATAACATAAATAGGAAACATGCCTTCATGTTAAGGAAACACTGATAACATAAATAGGAAACATGCCTTCACATTAAGGTAAGAATGATAACATAAATAGGTAAAATGCTTTCAGATTAAGGAAACATTGATAACATAAAAAGGAAACATGCCTTCAAGTTAAGGAAACAATGATAACATAAATAGGAAACATGCCTTCACATTATGGAAAAAATGACAACATAAATAGAAAACATGCCTTCACATTAAGGAAAGAATGTTAACATAAATAGGAAACATGCCTTCACATTATGGAAACAACGATAACATGAATAGGAAACATGCCTTCACATTAAGGAAAGAGTAATAACATAAATAGGAAACATGCCTTCATGTTAAGTAAAGTATGATAACAAATAGGAAACATGCCTTCATGTTAAGGAAACAATGATAACATAAACAGGAAACATGCCTTCACATTAAGGAAAGAATGATAACATAAATAGGAAACATGCCGTCAAATTAAGGTAAGAATGATAACATAAATAGGAAATGTGCCCTCAGTTTAAGGAAAGAAGGATAACATAAAGAGGAAACATACCTTCACTTTAAGGAAACAACAATAATATAAATAGGACACATGCCTTCACATTAAGGAAACAATGATACCATAAATAGGAAACATGCCTTCACATTAATGAAACAATGATATCATAAATAGGAAACATGCCTTCAAGTTAAGGAAACAATTATAACATAAATAGGAAACATGCATTCACATTAAGGAAACAATGACAACATAAATAGGAAACATGCCTTCATGTTAAGGAAAGAATGATAACATAAATAGGAAACATGCCTTCACATTATGGAAACAACAATAACATAAATAGGAAACATGCCTTCACCTTAAGGAAAGAGTGATAACATAAATAGGAAAAATGCCTTCATGTTAAGGAAACACTGATAACATGAATAGGAAACATGCCTTCACATTAAGGAAAGAGTGATAACAGATAGGAAACATGCCTTCACTTTAAGGAAACAAGGATAACATAAATAGGAAACATGACTTCACATTAAGGAATCAATTATATCATAAAAAGGAAACATGCCTTCACGTTAAGGAAAGAATGATTACATAACAAGGAAATGTCCCCTCAGGTTAAGGAAAGAATGATAACATGAATAGGAAACATGCCTTCACATTAAGGAAACAATGATAACATAAATAGGAAACATGCCTTCTCATTAAGGAAACAATGATGACATAAATAGGAAACGTGCATTCAGGTTAAGGAAAGAATGATAACATAAATAGGAAACATGCCTTCACTTTAAGGAAACAAGGATAACATAAATAGGAAACATGCCTTCACTTTAAGGAAACTAGGATATCATAAATAGGAAACATGCCTTCACATTAGAGAAATAATGAAAACAAGTAGGAAACATGTCTTTACATTACGGAAAGAATGATAACAAATAGGAAACTTGCCTTCACATTAATGAAAGACTGATAACATAAGTAGGAAACATGCCTTCACATTAAGAGAGCACTGATAACATAAATAGAAAACGTGCCTTCACATTAAGGAAACAATACCATAAATAAGAAACATGCTTTCACATTAAGGAAACAATGACAATATAAACAGGAGATATGGCTTCACATTAAGGAAATAATGATAATATAAATAGGAAACATGCCTTCACATTAAGGAAAGAGTGATAACATAAATAGTAAACATGCCTTCATTTTAAGGAAACACCCATAACAATAATAGAAAAAAATGGCTTCACATTAAGGAAACAATGATAACATAAATAGGAGACATGTCTTCATGTTAAAGAAACAACCATAACATAAACAGGAAACATACCTTCACATTAAGGAAAGAATGATGACATAAATAGGAAACATGCCTTCACTTTAAGGAAACAAGGATAACATAAATAGGAAACATGCCTTCACATTAAGGAAACAATGATAACGTAAATAGGAAACATGCCTTCACTTTAAAGAAACAAGGATAACATAAATAGGAAACATGCCTTCAAGTTAGGGAAAGAATAATAATATAAATAGGAAACATGCCTTCACATTAAGGAAACAACGATAACATAAATAGGGAACATGCCTTCATGTTAAGGAAAGAATGATAACATAAATAGGAAACATGCCTTCACATTATGGAAACAACAATAACAGAAATAGGAAACATGCCTTCACATTAAGGAAAGAGTGATAACATAAATAGGAAAAATGCCTTCATGTTAAAGAAACATTGATAACATGAATAGGAAACATGCCTTCACATTAAGGAAAGAGTGATAAAACAAATGGTAAACATGCCTTCATTTTAAGGAAACACCAATAACAATAATAGGAAAAATGTCTTCACATTAAGGAAACAATGATAACATAAATAGGAGACATGCCTTCATGTTAAAGAAACAACCATAACATAAACAGGAAACATACCTTCACATTAAGGAAAGAATGATAACATCAACAGGAAACATGCCTTCAAATTAAGGAAACACTGATAACATAAATAGGAAACATGCCTTCACATTAAGGAAACAATGATAACATAAATAGGAAACATGCCTGCAAGTTAAGGAAACAATGATAACATAAATAGGAAACATGCCTTCACATTATGGAAACAATGACAACATAAATAGAAAACAATCCTTCATGTTAAGGAAAGAATGTTAACATAAATAGGAAACATGAATTCACATTAAGGAAACAACGATAACATGAATAGGAAACATGCCTTCATGTTAAGGAAAGAGTAATAATATAAATAGGAAACATGCCTTCATGTTAAGTAAAGTATGATAACAAATAGGAACCATGCCTTCATGTTAAGGAAACAATGATAACATAAACAGGAAACATGCCTTCACATTAAGGAAAGAATGAAAACATAAATAGGAAACATGCCTTCATATTAAGCTAAGAATGATAACATAAATAGGAAATGTGCCCTCAGTTTAAGGAAAGAATGATAACATAAAGAGGAAACATGCCTTCACTTTAAGGAAACAACAATAATATAAATAGGAAACATGCCTTCACATTAAGGAAACAATGATACCATAAATAGGAAACATGCCTTCACATTAATGTAACAATGATAACATAAATAGGAAACATGCCTTCAAGTTAAGGAAACAATGATAACATAAATAAGAAACATACCTTCACATTATGGAAACAACAATAACATAAATAGGAAACATGCCTTCACATTAAGGAAAGAGTCATAACAAATAGGAAACTAGCCTTCACTTTAAGGAAACAAGGATAACATAAATAGGAAACATGACTTCACATTAAGGAATCAATGATATCATAAAAAGGAAACATGCCTTCACGTTAAAGAAAGAATGATTACATAAATAGGAA
>NW_025057751.1:0-6158 GCF_019279795.1 Protopterus annectens | reverse complement strand
AAAGAAGAGGAAACACAAACAGAGTTTCTCCTTAAGCAAAATACCTGGCTATCCAATAAACTTGATGACCTTGAGAATAGGGAAAGAAAGTCTAACATCAGGATTTTCAGTTTGTCGGAGAAAACAGAAGGAGGGGACATTATATCCTTCTTAAACTCATGGATTGCAGAGGTTCTAGATCTTAAAGAAGGTTTTTCTTTTTGCATAGAAAGGGCACATTATGCTTTAGGAAATAAAACTTCAGCATCAACCCATCATCGTCCTCTGTGCCACCAAGGTCAATTATAATAAAATTTTTATCTTCCATGGACAAAGAACTGGTGCTAAAACCAGCATGGAGGAAAAGTCCTATTAAATACAATCAAAATCTAATATGATTCGATAACCACTAATCCACTAAAGTGCTGGAATAGAGGAAAAAGGTATGGCCACTAATAAATACCCTAAAACAGAATAATATTAAACCTCAAATAGCCTTATCTGCAAAAATAAAGATACTGCACCTAAGTGAGATGAGAACGTTCAACATTTTGGAAGAAGCCCTACAATTCATCAAAAACAACATCATAACCATTTCAGAAGATATGGAATGGGCATCCCCGTCCTTGAAGAGAACCACTGATAAAAATGGCTGGACTGATGTCAAAAAGAAGAAGCAGAAAACAGAATCTAAAGTACCAACATCTGTAAAATCTCTCAAAGTATCAACTGCAACCTAACCATTAAAACTTTGAAATGGATTTAATATGTTTCAAAACCTCTAAGCTCATGCATACATATACCACATATATACAGGGAAAGGTATGTTTCCTATATCTTTTCACGTATGACTTACAAATCTAGATATATATTAGTTATAAATCATCTCTTTCTGACATTTCTTTCTCTTCCCCCTTTGTCTCATGTCTATGTTCCTCTTGTTTTTTTTTTCTTTTTCCTACTTCTAAACAGATGTTAAAGATTGACTGTTTGACATAGTAACTAAATACAATTCAGTATAATCAAAGTTAATATTTATGCCATGTAACCTGTAGTGCTCAGTTTGCTGGTCCCTTCTTTATTTATTTGTTAACTATTTCTTTTACTAAATTCTTATTGATATTTACTGTGGCTGAAATCAACCCTAGTCACTAATTGTTTTATTCCTTTAAATCTGATGAAACTGTTTTCTGACACTCAAATGAAATTGTTAGAATGTATTCCTGACAAGTCTTTGATAACTGCAAATTACTTCTGTATTAAATTAAGTAATGCAACTGGGGCGTTAGTTTATATTGAAGTGAAGTGAGGTTGATTTACTCATAGCTGGCATAAATAAAGATGTTGGAAAGTGGGCTAATTTTGAGTCCAAGTCTTTTCACAGTGAAGCTTATTTGTTTTAATGTACTGATGCTAGTCTTGGTTACTGTCAAGAGCTGTCGACCACGCTGAACAGATGACCGTTATTTGTGGCAGCTGATAAAGCTGAAATGTTTTTTTTTAAAGGAATGGTAGATTTGACTGCAGAAAGCGATCTATGGGTGAGTGCAGAATACAGCTAATGTGTACTTTATGTGGAACAATGCTGTGACGAGGGATTCCGACAGCTTGGGGTGGGAACGATGTAATTAGGTGGCAGAGCTTCCGCGCTCTTGTGATGAGACAAGTGTGATAGGTAAAAGGAAATGATGTTGCTTCACTGCTGGGCTTGAGACTATGTCTTCACTTGTTTGCATGGGTTACAGGTCTGTGCGTGTTCTGGTTTGGGGAGGGATGATGGCCTGTCCTGCAGTGTATGGGGTTTCTTATATGACCCTTTAGTTAATTATATATTTACCTTACGTGAGGAGATAGAAGTGCAAAGAGGAAATTGTTAAACTGGTTGTATACTCTCAGTGAACTGTATGGGCAGGAAAAAAACATGAGTTTAAAATGAAGATTTTATGACTGCAGCTCGCCCACCGAGCTACATCAACACTGTCATAAAGGTTTTCTTAACCTGTTGAGATGTTTATTGTGTCATAGCAATAAGAGCAGGAAAGGATTTCATTGGCTATGGGCCCTCCCTTGTTTTGAAGCATGAACATATCGTTCATGGAAACAGAAAGAGAAATCTTTATTGGTTCATCTTATAAATGAGAATAAAAAGCTTAAAAAGCTTAATATTGTAGTATATTTAACAAATATAACGTTAAGTGAACTGTGCATTCAGAATGCTGTAAACATCTGGACTCATATGCGGTACTGTTATGTTGTAAATCACTTTGTAAATATAACTACATTCAATTCATGAAAGCCTTTCATTACATAATTTATATGATTGCTAAGCATGATAAAACTAATGGTTATATTATGTTGTGATATAATTTATATAGTCTCTTTTAGTTTTAATGCATAGTATCTGAAAGTGTATGTATCTGTTGCAGGAGTAATAATCATCAAAATTTAGGTTACTTGCTGCAAGTCTTTGTATTTATGATTTTATATAGCATATTCAAACAAATGATTATTATTTCAGTATGGAAACATATGTTGATACAAATTAGTTTAATGATCAGTATAATAGAATTAATATGTTTATAGTACAGATGGACAGCATAGTTGTTAATGTATATATGCGATTCTTTCTGCTAACAAATGTTTTAAAAACACAATAACTTTGTAGTGAATAGACTCATAATATTTAATATTGTATATATGGGCTAGTGAATGGAGAAAATGGAAGGCTTAAAGAGTGATAGTTCTTCAGATGTATCTATCTGTTGGACTAGAATGTATTTCATTCCATGGTGAGTAGGGATTAATGTTCAAACTAGTTTAATTTCATTATTTAATTAAGATTTTAGGGCGTAAAATTAGTTTTTCAAGCCTTACTTAAACATGATGATTGCTTTTAGTGATAACATGCTTTACTGGGATTGATGGTGTTTACAAATTAATAATTTTACACTATTAGAGGGAGGGATGGTCCAGGTAAAGATATTATTGGTACTTCAATAAACTTCTTCACAATAATTTGATATGGAACTTTCTTTATTAGCTTTAAACATTAATCGCCTAAATAGTCCAAGTAAGAGCTCTAACTTACTAAAGTTAAATAGAGCCCAAATAATTCTACGGGAAACCCGCTTCAAAAACAATGATAATTTAATCTGGACTAAGTGATTATATGACCTTAGCATGCTACAAATGTAAATCTAAGAAGAGGGGACTAATAATTTTATGGAGAAAGAATTCCTTAAACCCTGAAATAATACACAAATATGTAGATAATGATGGCCTTATAGCTATAGTCATCTTGAAGTATAATAATAGATTGTGGACATTAATAAACCTAGACTCGTTTCCTGGTATTGGGATGGTAACAGATAAGAAACATCTAGATCAAATTATACATATATCTAAAGGTAATCTAGTGGTAGGAGGAGATTTTAATTGTATTACCGATACCTCTGAAACTACTATTAAAAATCTCCATGTTTAACAGCTACTGCAAAACTATTAAAAAGATGATCTGGAACTTTAAACTTGATAGATACCTTTAATGTTATAGATAACAACTCATTATTATTCTCTCACCAAGACTATAGATTTGATACTCAAACCAGAATAGATAAAATATACATTTCTCAGGATCTTCAAACAAAAATGACTTATTTCTCAATAATACCATATCCCCTATCAGATCACAATTCATTAGTTCGAAAAATGCAAATAGATTTTAAACCACTATCATTTTTATCTAGAATTCCTGCGTACATTACAAAAATAAAAGAATTCAAGCAGTGGTTAGTGAATGAACTTAATGTCTTTATAGATATAAACTATAACTCAGAAGTGAACATAGTAATGGTTTAGGATTCACTTAAAGCTTACATTTATGGGAAAGCGATTGGTTGGTATAAAAGCAGAATCAAGGAATGGGAATCAGAACTACAAGAACTAGAAAACTCACATTATAAATCCCAAAAGTCCCTTAATTTGATTGAAAACAAGAAGAAAATAGGAACTTAAAAAGATATAATAGAAATAATGCGTCATAAAACTAATTTAGTCTTGGAAAGGTTAAAGATAAATTCTTGTGCTACTTCCCCAAAACATTTACATAATTTATCTGTCAAAGTTAAAATGCAATCTAAGCTAATTCTATTATTAATATCTTACATGAAGAAAAAGAGTGAAGGTGTTGAAACAGGAGACATAGATGCTTTTAAGTGTCATTATAGAAATCATTATAAAAGTAAGAATATTACAACAGACCATTTCAACTTAGAAAATATGATTTCTATTAAACAATCCTGAAAAGTTTACAAAGGAATTTACAAAACCCATTACACACAAAAGAAGTTGCTGATAAAATCAAATAAAATGCGTCGAATTAAATCTCCTGGAATAGCGGTTTAATCTCAGGGTACAAATTATTTCCCAAAAATATAACCTCATTACCATAAACCTAATTGAAATTCAAACCCATTGCAATAATTTCCCTTCATGGAATGCTCTTTAATCATACCCATTTAAAAAATAAAGAAGCTAGTCATTGTAGTTCATATAGGCCAATTTCACTGTTAAATAATGACTATAAAATATTTATGTCTATCTTGGTAAATAGAATGAAAAAACAAATGAATGAAATAATCAACAATTACCAAACTGGGTTTTATTCAAAATAGACATGCACATGACAACATTAAAAGAATATTGACATTAATTGATTTAAATAAAGAAAATATAGAACCCTTGATAATCGGTCTGGATATTGAAAAGGCATTTGATTCCCTAAACTGGGATTATTTAATTAAAATTCTTGAAGCATATGCCTTTCCACCCTCCTTTATAACATTAATTAAAAAGGTTTATGAAAACAACTTAGCTTAACTAAAAATAGGACCCTTCCGTCCAGAGGTTATACAAATTGAAGGTACTAAACAGGGTTGCCCTATGTCACCCATCTTATTTGCATTGGCTATAGAGCTATTGGCTATATTAATACAAAATAATCCAAAGATAAAAGGAATAAATATATTTGGACAATATAATTTTAACCTCATGCTCTTCGCTGATGATATACTTCTTACACTATTGAATTCTAAAATTAGATGAACTAGATATTTTTGATACAGAAATTTCATAAGATCTCCAGGTCTTGGTTTAATAACCAAAAATCTAAATATTTATTATTAAATAAGAAGAATGATATACAAATAGACAAGAATCATATCACAGGTGAACAAGTAGCAACTTTAAAATACCTGGGGATAATTCTGTGTAAGAATATACAAGATATAATGAATATTAACTATAAAAAGGTCATGGATACAATAGATTCTCTAGTGTTCAAATATAATAACCTATTCATAGTTTTCAAAGATAGACTACAGCTGATTAAAATGGTTCTTCTTCCCAAAATGTTGTATGTAGTACAAGCTACTTTGTTAATTCCTGAGAAAACATATCTTAAGAAAATAACAGCAATACTCCTAAGGTTCTTATGGTATCCTAAAAGAAATAAAATTGCATATGCCCATCATATTAGACAATGGGATCAGGGAGGAATAAATTTTCAGGACATTGAATCATATATAAGAGCTACTCTACTTAAAACAGTGATTGAATGGATTAGTCCTAGTTATATCTCCAACTGGAAAATGTTACATATAACTATAATAATAAATGAAAAAAAAAACTTAAAAATACTATTACTAAGGATAAAGATAATATATTATGGTACTCATTGACTTTAAATTTGCAATATAATACAACTAAACTAACTAGGTCAAATCTAATAAATCATTTATTTGATCATTTTAGGAAATTTATAAATATGAATATGTCTTTAAAGCTCTGGTTCACAACACTATTTCCCTTCAGTATTACTAAAACTTTCTACCTAGAATTCATAGGGCCATATTCATCTCTTGGGAACAGAAAAAAATAAATTTGTTGGTTGCATTGTATAAAAAATCAACAAGTATTAGATATACAATATGTAGAGTGTCAACTTATGAATTAAATTCTCATGAATGGTTAATACTTTAGAATATACTGCCATACTCCAAGGATCTATGTAGGATAATAAATAATTCTTCTTTCTCAACCCCACCTAAATCCATATTCAGACTGTTTGGAATTATATATAATAATGAGAATATGAAAATGGAACTTTCAAAAACTTAAAA
>NW_025057750.1:0-7165 GCF_019279795.1 Protopterus annectens | reverse complement strand
TGATTGAATCTAACCTTTCGCCCTCCCATCTCATTACCTCATTCTATCTAATAGAGCTCCTTCTGCAATTTGTTTTCTAGTCATTTTTAATTTAATTTGCAAATTTTTTTAAACTGGTTTGGTCTAACATTGCTACATACTCAAGTGCACTATGGCTTGCACTGCATTTGAATTGTTTTTACTGCTGTTTTAGCTACTTTTCATATATATATATATATATATATATATATATATATATATATATTAAAAAAAAAAAAATATATATATCTATATAACTATAGAGAATTATATATATATATATATATATATATATATATATATATATATATACATATTCATCTGTATATATATATATATATATATATATATATATATATATATATATATATACCTTTCCCCTGTAACTAGTGTAGTCCAGATTCAGATTTGCTGTATCCAGGACTGTATGTAAGCTTCTCAGCCCCCAAAGCTTTCTGTGTTTGAGTGAGAGCCTTATAGCTTGTATCCAGGCCCGAGGAGTGGTAAGCACTAGGTAACCTATCTACCACATAAGGAGTTGTTCTGGCCCAGAAATTGTAGTTATTGGTCGTTTGGGCAGTTTTTACATCTCTCTCAACTTTTTTGATTTAAAAGCCTGCATTTGCACTTGTTTCCCCCCTTTCCTGTAACTAGTTTAGTCCAGATACAGATTCTTAGTTTTAGCACTTGAATTTGCTTATTCGTGATCAGCATTTGTTCAGAACTTGTAAGCACTAAATAACCTATTAATTACTACAGCACTCAACCTTCGTCATTACCTAGAGGAAAACAGTTTTGGTACTTACTTTCCTCACTTGCTTAGAGAAAAACAGCTCTTGTACTCATTTTCCTCACTTATCTAGAGGAAAATAGTTTTTTATTCAGGCATGTCCAAGAGTCAGCTCCTAGTGTTCTCTCCTGTCTATCTGATCAATCTGGGCATCTTGGGGCAATGTAGAAATTGCCTCATGTACACAGACAACCCTCTCCTCCTACCACCCAACACTACAACCTGTGAGAGATGCACATAGCTAGCCAAACTGGAGGTAAAGCTCTCTCTCCAATCAAGACTGAACTTGACAGTCAAAAGGAGAAGGTAAACACTTGCACCACAGCACACTCATCACATAATCTCACTAAATCTACACCACCAAAATCCACACATAGAAACACAAAAACATTCGCAGAGGCTCTCAATAATAATATGCTCAAGCAACAGAGACCTCCAAAGCAGAAATGCAAGCAACCTCCACCCCCCCCCAACACAACCCAAATTACACATAGCCTGCAGACTCAGTGTGCCACTCAACCACAGCCTGTAAGCCAAAACAACGTACACAACACACTAGTCATAGGTGACTTTATAGTCAGGCACACTGATGTCCCACTCACCAGGCTAAACAAGGAGAAGGTTACTGTCAGCTGCCTGTTGGGTGCCAGGATCCGCCACATAACCCATGCACTCAGGTCACTCCACAACAAGTACAAATATGACTATGTCATTGTCCATGTTGGTGGGAATGACCTGAGATGTACCTCCCTGGATTACATGAAAAGAGACATGGAAGAGCTCTCCGATCTTGTAGCCCAGGCAGTTATGACCCTAGCCCCGAGTAGCATTCTGCCATCACCCAGAATGATGTTGCAGTACAAGGACAAAATGATTGACGTCATCAATTGGCTAAGCTTCTGGTGCTATTCTAAAGGGAACCACTATCTGTTTGCCTGGGATGACATGGTCGACAGACCACAATGCTTTGCCAGAGATGGCCTGCATCTGTCACCCCTGGGATTCTGGATACTGGCTAAGGTTCTTGCTGCCCCTATAGTGCCTTTTTTAGGCAAGGTTCAAATGACAAATTCACCACCGTAACAGGAACAGGCAAGCAAAAACTGAGGGTGATGCTACTCAATGCTAGAAGTCTAAATCTCAATATGCACTCACTCGAGGCACTCCTTAAAATGGAGAACATCGATATCTGTGCAGTAACTGAGACCTGGTTCAAGCTTTCCAGAAAGCACCTCTGCACTACCAGGCTATAACTCATACCACACTTTTCAGCTATGTAACTAGGACCGGAACACTAAAGGCAGAGGTGTGTCCATATTCATTAAGGATATCCACACCTCCAGGCTAGTTGCTCAGCATAATGCAGCCGAAGTTATCCAAGTGCAACTAACTCTGGGAAAAACTGCAATCTAAATTGTAGCTTGCTACAGATAATCACCATGTCCCACGAATTCCCACTCCTCTTTTCTTGATGTACTGGAAAATATTAGAGTTCAACCAAACACCCTAATAATGGGCGATTTCAACTACCACACTATTAACTGGGAAAACTACTCATGTACCAACTCCTTCACTCAACGCTTTCTGGAATTCATAAACTCCAATGCCCTGGATCAGCTTATCCACACCCCCACCAGTGGCAACAATATCCTAGATCTAGTCATTACCAACATGAGTGACCGGTGTTCCATACCTGAAGTCAACGCCTCATTGGTCCGATCCAACCATAAGCTAATTACCCTAGATATCCACATCCTGCCCCCACCCCCCATTAAGGAAACCATGGTAAAACATTTCTCCAAAGTCAACTTCATGCTTCTTAAGACAGAAGTGGTGAACTTCATGACACCCATGCAGATGGACAATACAGTTACAACTACTGAATCCTACACAATTGCACTTTATAAGCACTTACATGAGTGCATGGATCGTGCTATCCCAAACAGAACCAAGATGCTATCCTCCAAAAAAATGGAAGCCAATCTGGTGGTCCCCTGCCATAAACAAACTGTACAACAGAAGGAAGAAACTGTTGCAAAAGAGAGTAAAATCCCATGAGTGGAGGAGCTCCCTGGTCAGCCTCAGTAAGAAGCTGCGATCCCTGATAAAATCCGCCAAAGCTAATTACAAAAACAAAATTGCCACTGATTCTAAAAACAACCACAAAGCATTCTATAGCTATGTCAAGAATCTCAATGGCAACACTCAGATCTGCTCTGAGTTACAGCACAATGGCACTAAATATACAGGCCCAGCTGATATTGCCAACATCCTGGCAGATAGGTTCAGTGCTAACTTTACCCCCCCTCACCCATTAAAGAGCCCATCTCTATATCGGAAGAATGCAAAGTTCCTGTAATCACAGCTGCACAGGTAAAAACCACACTCTCCAAAGCCAAGAGCACAGCACCCATGGGGACCAGACAACATCACAGACTGCATTCTACACGAACTACAGAACGAACTGGCACCCCACCTAAGTACCATGTTCAGTCATAGCCTCACCTCAGGCTTTGTGCCTGCTGAATGGCGCACAGCGACAGTTATCCCACTCCAGAAGGGGGGAGTCACCACAGACCCCAGGAACTACTGCCCCATTAGCCTGACGAGCCTGGTCTGCAAGGCCATGGAACGTATCATCATGGAACTTATAAACGAAGACATTGGTAATCTCCAAACTCTGGACCCCACTCAGTTCGGGTTTGTAAAAGGCAGATCATGTCTCCTAAACCTGATAGACTTCTTTGAAGCAGTCACCAAAGCCGTAGACAAGGGTAAGGTGGTTCACACAGCCTATCTAGATCTTGCCAAGACTTTCAACACCATCCCCCACTCTGGAATTATAGATAAACTCACTAAACTAGGTATAAATCCCTATGTCACAAGATGGGTTGCCAACTGGCTCACTGACAGAACCCACACTGTGAAAGTAGCAGACTCCAAATCCGACTTCAGACCAGTGACAAGTGGAGTACCCACAGGGTTCAGTCCTGGGTCCTCTCCTGTTTGGTATCTACTTCTCTGAAGTACAGGCTAACACAGAAGGTCTTTGGCTAACGAAGTTCGCAGATGACTGCAAACTAGGAGCCATAATCAAAACTCCTAACGATGTGGACATCCTTCAAAAGAGCCTCACTGAGACAGATGCCCGGTGTCAAAGCCATGACCTCAAGCTCAATGCCAAAAAGTGCATCGTCATCCCCTTTGATAAAAACTCTGTACCCATGAACTACAACATAGGCGGTATTATACTTAACACCGAAAGTCTGATAAGAGACCTTGCGACACAGGTGGACAGTAGTCTCTCCTTTGATAATCACATTGCCACAGTAGTCAGGAAATCCTTCTACGTGGCACACCTCATCACAAAAGGTTTCTCATCCAGGAAAAAAGAGGTAATTGTTCCCCTCTACTCATCACACATTAGACCCATTACAGAGTACAATGTCCCTTTTGGTATGTACCTCACAAGACATCTACAACAACTGGAAAGACCACAGAAATACCTCACAAAGAGGATTACTGGCCTCAAACAGATGCCCTACGCAGACCGTCTCAAAAAACTCCTGCTTTACTCCGTCGCATATCACCTACTCAGAGGTGATCTCTGCCTAACATACAAAGCTATGTCAAACCCAGAGCTGTTGGACATGCTCCACTTAAAGAAATCCCAATCTCTCCGAGCTACACGCTCTAGGGACCTAAACCTTGTCACCACAATAAACAGAGCATGCCAGAGGGATAGATTCCTGTCCCAGATACTTCCCATACTCTGAAATAAACTGCATATCTATATCAAACAGAGCTCCTCATTAGCACTCTTCAAGAAAAATCTTGATGATTGCATGGGAAATAGGAAATTCACCCCGGGGATCACCTCTGTGGCTCTGCTTGACAGTGGCACAGGAAAATAATTTTCTTGGGTGGCAAAAGCCAAGGTACCTTTTTGGCTGGGCTTGTATAGGCCCCAGGGCCGATAGCCTAGTACCTAACTATGAACCTATGAACCTATGGAGATGCACTGTATATAGTTCAGTGGCTAAAACAATGGAACTGTCTCCCCACTGGTATATGAAACACATCGTCCAAAGCTTCCTTTAAAAACCTCATTAGGCAACATCTCAAGCAAAGTTGGCAGTACCATGATTGCTCCCCAGGCTAGTGAAAGTGGATAAGGTACACATACTAAACCTAGAGTACTTGATAACAGTTTTCACTCTTACTCACAAACACTGGCTTATGTACAATGTATGTATTGTACACAGGCACAGTACATACATAGTACACAGGTATAGTACATACATAGTACACAGGTACAGTACAGTACAATGTATGTACTGTACCTGTGTACTATGTATGTATTCTACCTGTTCCAAATTTCAGCTGTACACCACAAATCTATTAATTACATTTATTTTTAAATTAATATTTTCTTGTTTGTTCTCTCCACTGTAACTGTTGATGTGCTGCATACCACTGTAAAAACATGTCTGTTGTAATTTGTGTGTATACTGATCATGTGTAAATATCTAAATGTATCTCTAACTTTTCTATGTGGAGTTTTCTCCCCGGGCCTCAGCTGAAAAAGGGCCTTTTCATCTCAGTCAGACACCCTCGATTAACAAATGTAGAATAAAAATAAAATAAATAAAATAAAAATAATTTGGGAAGTCATCTACCCCAGGAAAATATCACACTGACAATATATCTCTAACAGTTTACCCAATTGCTCAGGACTTGGAAACCTATTTGCACAGTGACCTGACATCTAAACAACATGTGTCCTTTGTCATAAGAAAGTCCTTTTATATTGCACAGCTTATAAACAAAGGGCTTGTGTCTAGATATATTGATCTCATTGTCCATCTTTACTCGGCCATTATCAGACCAGTCATTGAGTATAAAGCCTCCTCTGGCATATATCTGCTTATTCACATGTAATAATTGGAACACTCACAGATATACCATACTTAAAGGATAAAAGTCCTAAGTAATGCATCCTACATAGGCTATCTCAAACCCTGTCACTATACTTGGCATTCTACATACTGCTAAGAAGTGACCTCTGTCTGGCATATAAGACATCTTCTGATGTAATATCAATGGATTTACTGCACATCAGCAAGTCAAATGGTGGCAGAAATACTCAGTCTGAGGATCTAAACCTCATCTGCAACATGAACAGAAAGGTTTGGGGGCAGATTTATATTGCAGGGGATACTGTTGCTCTGGAACAGACTCC
This sequence comes from Protopterus annectens, assembly GCF_019279795.1. Lineage (NCBI taxonomy): Eukaryota > Metazoa > Chordata > Ceratodontiformes > Protopteridae > Protopterus > Protopterus annectens. The sequence continues at coordinate 1,115 of NW_025057750.1, read as the reverse complement.
CCATACATGTAAAACAAAGGTTATCCCTGTCCATATTCAAGTTCAACTTGGATCTATGGATAGGAAACAGGAACATTACCCCAAGCCTTCCTCCTGCACTACTAATGGAAAGAGGCAGCTCCTAGATGCTTTTTCTCATGCATGGGTCCCCTCAAATCATCTATGGTATGATCCCACTTGTTGTCACTGGGGGGGGGGGGGGTAATATATAATTATTGACCATGGGATGGATAAGGCCAATCTAACACTAAATGAGATAAGTTAATTCAACCAACAAAAGGGAAAACCAAGGCGGCTAGACTCTCCATAGCCAATTCCCAGCTAATCTCCACCCTACACTATGCATCCCCCATTCTTACCAACCTTAAACAGACAGACCTACACAAGCTGGATGTTTGTTACAACAAAACTGCTAAATTTGCCACTGGAACCTCCTACTGCAGCCATCGTTGTAGCTCCCTTAAAGAACTAAACTGGCTAGAACTCCCACAACTCCTTCACTTTAATCAACTCACCCTCACTCATAAACTTATTAACCACCCCCTTAACATCCCTTCCCTTCAAACCCTTCTCCAACCCTATCACTCCACTAGGCCCCTAAGATCAAGCAACAAAATCAACTCACTGTTATCAAACCCAAAAACTCAGCTTGGGAGAAATACATATTTTCATGTACCATATCTAAACTTTGGAATAATCTAAACCCAGCACCCAATTCTATAACTACTCTATTCTTCCTTAGCAGCCTTTTCAAGACTGCACTCAAATTCCACTTAAATTTGCACTGGCTTTGTCCTTTTTCTAATCCGGACTAACACCCCCACTCTTACCTCCCCCCACCTAGACTCTTAACCCAACTATACTACCACCACTACTAACCACAGTCAGAAATAGCTAGTTGTCTTTACATAGCTTAACATCTTAACTGCCAACTTTGTTACTAATATTATAAATGACAAGAGACTATCTTAACTTGCAACATTTACTGTAGATACTGTTGATAATCAATATCTTTTTATTGTATTAAAGCCAACATGTTGTAATGTTGTTTACTATTGCTGCAACTTTGTATCTCTATTTATCATGTACATGATGTGGAGCTTTTCTCCCCGGGC
>NW_025057749.1:0-6768 GCF_019279795.1 Protopterus annectens | reverse complement strand
ATTTTTATCTGCATCTCTGTTTATCTATTTGGCTTCAAAAATCGGCTCTTAATTTTTGATTGAAATAATTTTTAAGTGTGTCCCTTCCAACTATTCAGACCTTTACAGACTGTCCAGATTTTTTGCCTCATGTTTTTCCCTGTTCCTCATAAATTTGTGTTTTTCTGGCAAATCACAGGGGATTGAAGTCACTAAATAATAACAGACATTTGTGTTTCAGACTTCATATCCTTCATAAAATGCATGCTTAATGTAAAACCTAATTTTCTAGCAACTGTCTAAGCTTGTAAGAGCAGTACTTAAAAGCTGCGCCTCCCCACCTGTTTCTGAATTTCTTCAAAGCTCTTGTGCTAATAGATTGAGTGGTATGCCTGAGTCCCTACTACTACCTATCAGCTGAGCTTTCTTCTGCCTTTTTTTTAAACAAGGAACATCTTTATAAATTATCACGTATGACATAGACAATTATACATGTATATGAATGAAAACAATTCATATTGACATAATTTTAATTGCAAATGCTATATATCACTTATAATCTGTCCAGTCATTTTCAGTCAAACATGACATAGCTCATTCAAATCCTGCCTTCTTTTAGACCTCATTCCTCCTGTGCATGTATTATTCCCACAATTCCCATTTTTTGCTCCTACCCTTTTCTAGAGATCCCAATTCCAATTATTTTATCTCGGTTACTATAGTCACTACTTCTTGCACATTCGCGTTAGACTTTGATTTCCATTTACTAGTAATTGATTGTTTGACAGCCACCATTATTAGACTCAGCAAGCCATTACTATGTCTAGGCAATTCTGATTTTTGAATCATAGCTCAGAAAATTATTTCCTTAGTTACACCAGTTTGTTCTCCCAGTATATCTGACAGAGTAGTCTACAGGGAATCCCTAAAATCTGCCAACTCTTTACACTCCCAGAAAATGTGTTCCCTATTACCTCTTTCTTCCCCATCACACCTCCAACATTTGCTGTCTACCTGAGGAAAAATTATTTGGAGTCTACTTGGGGTATAAAAATACCTATATAAAAACTTCCAGGCAAAGATCCTAAATCATCTAGAATTTGTTGCATGTTTGGGAGACATACATATATCCTCTCATTGTTTCTTTGTGAATTGCTTATCTAGTCTCTTCACAATCCTTTCTTACCCCCTCTGATTGATTCTTATAGTTATCATGCAATGTTTTATATCCTGTACAAAATATTCCATTTTTAACAATAGCTTCTGTTCTAGATTCTACTAAACTCTACCACTGCTGGTCTTTCACTTAGCACCTCCTGTTTCTTTCTCTTTGCCTATACTGTAATATCAGTCCTTGATAGGAAAGGCAATCTCAAGCATGCAGTCCAAATAACTTCTTGGCTTCTTTCCATTCTATTACCTTTCCCTCTCTAATTATTTGCTCTCAATACCTTGGTTATGTTGCCAGTTTCTTCCAATAAATTCCAGACCCCACTTCCCTATTGTCTGTATCCCTAATTGCAGTCATCCCTATCAGCAGAATCTCCTTTCTCCATTCCTCTGTTTGCTTAGTTTTAAGAATACTTTCTGCTTCTTTATGAATATAATATTCTGTACAGTTATTGTCATTCTCCTTAAAGATCTGCATACAAAATCCCAGTCTTTCCTTGTTTGTTGAGCGTCCCCTCCATTTCATCATCATCATCACTTTCTATTTTGAATTATAGGTTTCTGCTTATGCTATGTATAGGAGTCTTAACTGTGTAGCTCTGAAATACCCCTTCACATCAGGTAATCCCAAAACGCCTTGTTCTAGTGGAAGAATCAGCTTATCCCACTTGACTCTTGCTGTCTTCCCCTGGATAAATTCTTTCATCTCTTTATTAATTGCTATCCAGAACTTTTCCTCTGGTTGATAAAAATATGCCTGACCTGTGTATAAAACTAAAGGGACTAAAAACATTTTACTGTATATATCTTATTACCGATATCCATATAACAGATCTTTCAATTCCGCAGTTTTTGTATTATCTTTTGTTTAGTCTCTTCCCACACACCAGAATCCTTTTTAATCCATATTCCTAAATACTTAATTTTATCATGTCCCCATAAATATGGGTATTGCTAAACCAGTTTTTGTGTAGGTACATAGTTTATAGCTATTGCCTTTGTTTTAGCATCATTATTTTTTTTGTCCTAAAAAGACTTAAAACTGTCTCAATATGTTCCACAGCACTGAAATGCCCTTTTTTGGTTTTATCAGGTGTAAAATAATATCATCTGCAAACAGAGCCAGCTTTTCTTGACTTCCATACCAATTATATCCTTGAATTTCTGAGTCCTTTATTTTAATTGCCAATGGGTCCAAATACAATGCAAATAACAAAGGGGAAAGAAAACATCCCTGCCTAGTTCCTCTGCTCAAACAGAAATTATCAGAGAGGAACTCACCCATTTTAATTTTCAGCTCTGATTTCTCATATATCCTCCTAATCAACCTTATAATTTTATCAGGGAATGCAAATGCTTCCCTTGCTGTGCTCATAAACTCTCAGCTTACTCTGTCAAATGCTTTCTCTCCATCAAGATCCAACCTAAACAATGTTATTTTCTTACATTCTTCTTCCCTCTGGATCATCTTGTGTTCTGTTAATGTTGTCAAATGTTTGCCTCCCATCCACAAAACCACACAGATCCATATCTGTCAGTTTTGGCATCACCTTTGCCATTCTTTTAGCCATTATAGACATAAACACCTTGTAATCATGGTTTAGTATTGAAATGGGCCTGTATGAAGCTGGAATAGATGGGTTTTTACCCTCTTTAGGTATTACAGCTACTACCGCTTTCTCCCAGGATGTTAGTGCTTCTCCTCCTGTTAAAATACTGTTAAACAAAACTTTCCAGATATTTATCAGTTTTTTTCCCTCCTAGCTTCCAGACATCCATAGGAATACCGTCTGTTACTGGGAACTTTCCTGTAGATTGGTTACACATCACCATTTTTATCTCATCCCATCCGATCCTAACTGTTAGTAATTGAGCCTTTTCTACCTCTAACCTTGGCATATTTAATTCTTCCACAAACATTTCCATTTGTACTTTTTCTTTATTTCCATATTTCTCTGCTTTATACAGGATTTCTTGTTTAAATTTCTTTTTTTTTTACTATAGGCCCCCTAAGCTTGACGACAAACCTTTCGGTTTTCTGTTGCCTGAGTCTTTGTTGAGTTTTGTGCTCTGGAGTTATCAAAAACACAGCAATCTTTCTAAAGTCATGCATATTATCGAGGTAATCCCTTATCATATGTTTAGCATTCTGCAGTTGCTCCTCCTCTTGTTCTCTGAGACTCCTCCTATTCTGCAGTACTTTAACATTTGTCAGTCCTTCTAATAATTCTTGTTACTTCTTAATTATCTCTCTCTTTCTTTTATGTCCAAACCTATTTTTAAACTCCACTTTAATGTTATCCTATTCCTTAGCTATACTTTCAGAAGAAATTTCTATCTTCTCTAACTCCCGAATAATTTTCACTGCACATTCTTTAAATTCCTCTCTTTTCAATAGATAGGTGGAAAAGTACCAGTGTCTACCTGTCATTTCATTAGCCTGCATTTTTATTTTAGTTATTATGGGGCATAATCTGAAATAGTTATTGGATATGTATCAAAACTTTCAGTTAAATGCACACGTTCCTGTAAAATGTAAGTTCTGTCTAGCCAAGCCCCAGTTTTTGTATCTTGGGGAATGTGTAAATTCATTCAACTCCTACTACTGAATTCACATCTTCCATGCCAAATATTTTCATAAATTTCTTCAAAAATCTACCCTCATTTGCTATATTTTCCCTTCTGGGCTCCCAGACACATCTTTACTGCTATAAATCAAATTCCAGTCCCCACTACAAGTAATATTCCCTGCTGAAAGCTGATTATTTCTCCCAGAATGTTCTTAAGCTCCATTATAGCAGCTTTAGGTGGAATACAAATACTTGCCAGTGTAAACCTCCTCCCTTGTCAGTAGCCCCCTAGCACTACAAGTCTGCCATTATTATCTTTTTAATCCTCTTTTATCACTATTGGAGCTCCTCTTGCAATTAATATAAGTACTCCTCTTTTCCTTTGTTCTTTCCTAATAACCATCCTGAAAACCTTTCTTTATCAAATTCACATGTTCATTTCTTTCCAGATGTGTTTCCTGTAACATAGTTATTTGAACTCTACATTTTTAATGTATTTCACTACTCTTTCTTTTTAGTTCATAACTATATTTACATTTAAAGATTTTATATATATATATATATATATATATATATATATATATATATATATATATCGGCTTGGGTTGGGAGTGCCTTCTGTGCAGAGTCTGCTTGTCCTCCCCACTCAGTGGGCAAAAACATCTTTAATGGGTGTGCTTCATTGCAGGTTGGGGTTTGGGTGACACCATAAAAAACTGCCAATCATTAGCGGACCGGAGTTCGCTGTGGCATATCTGGGAAAAGCCGAAGAAAAAAAATATATATATATATATATATATATATATATATATATAATTAAAAAATATTTCAGGCTTAAGGGCTTTTTCCTAAAGCATCCCAAATCTCTGACAAGTTATGGTATCATTGATAAGTTTAAGCAGGGGCCTGGGAGATGAAACGTTTACAGGGTGCCTGTGTCCATTAGAGACATAGGTGCCAAACCAGGGGTAAATGTCCTGTTCCCCATCCTGTTCTCCATCCAAGTGTCCAAGTTACACTTGAATTGGGTTAGGGAGCAACTCTGCTTCACATGGATAGGGAGCCTTTTCTAGAGAAGGGTTAGTCTCTGGAATACTTACCTGTCTGTCCAGCAGGCCCTGTTTATATCACAGACAAAGTTTAAGTCTTTAGAACAGGTAATTCTGGTGCTGTTTTTTTTTTTTTTTTGCAGATCCACATGAATCCATCAGAGTGGGGTTTGACAATGCCTTGTATGCCAGGCATATATCTCCCCTCAACAGCCTGTAGCAGACAGAGTACAAGGATAGGGCCTTGAGGTGGTCCGCAGAGGCCATGTTACTTACTCTTTTAATAAGAACCTCTGTGGATGTTCCATTTGTTGGATAGGCCTGGTTTGGTACATACCAGTGGGAGCATTGTACTCAGTGACAGGTGTGATGAATGCCAAATACACTGGAACAATGACTTTCTTGGACCCAGATGCCATACCTTTGTTTATAAGTTGCAGAAGATAGAATGGCTTCCTTACTACTGTAGGCACATGATGGTCAAAGGCTAGATTACTATCTATGTGTGTCCCCAAGTCCCTGATTACTGTGTCAACTCTTTGGGATGTGTTGTCAGTATGATAGTTACCAGGGGCGGAAGACTTCCCAAAACATGCTATTATGCATTTCTTGTCATTTAGTTTTAGTCCATGGCTCTGTCATCAGTTATTTGTGTCAGCCTTTCCTGGATAACATTTGTGCCAGTGGGGGATTCAGTGACAGCTCCTAATTTGCAATCATTTGCAGATTTAGTCATCCAGAGACCACTGGCATTGACCTTGACTTCTGACAGGTAAATGCCAAAAAGGAGTGGGCTCATGACTGATCCCTCAGGGACTACATTAGTGACTGGCTTCTTTGTAGAGTTGGACTCCCCAGTTCTGACTTCCTGTGTCCTGTCTGTGAGCCAGCTGACTCTCCACCAGGTGACATAATTGTTTGTACATAACCAATTACATTTGTCAAAAGTGCCCGAGTAGGGTATTGTGTCAAATACTTTGACCTGATCCAAGTAGGCAGTGTGAACCATTTTGCTCTCATACATTGCTTTGGTGACCTTTTCAAGAAGTCCATCAGGTTGAGTAGGCAAACCCGCCCGTGAAAAACCCAAATTTGGGGTTTGGGTCCAGTGTCTGGTGGTTTCCTGTGTCATTACTGATCATTTATATGATAATTCTGTCAATGGCTTTGCATATTAAACTAGTGAGACACATGGGTCTGTTGTTTCCAGGGTCTGTAGATGGCCCACCTTTGTGCAGAGGGATGAGTGTTATCTTTTTGCATTCATGAGGCGCAAAACCTGTTTGGAGGTTACAGTTAAATAGCAGTTCCAGAGCCTTTTAAAGGGAAAAATTTTTCCCAAACTGACAGCCACACTCACAGATTTGGGTTAACCTAAAAGCGGGTTTTCCTTGCTAAGAAAATCATAAACCTGTGCTTCTACTAAGTGTTGTCTGGTTGTGCCTTATCTTTATTGCTTTCCCAGATTAGGAAAACACTTGAATGCTTTCAGAAAACATTATCTATGAACATTCTCTATGAACAATTCCAAATATTCAATCCTTGTCTCAGAAAAAGACATAGTAAACTTCAAATACTCACAAAGATCATTCATATTTCCATAAAATAAATTCAACTCTTGAATGCTACCTCTCCACAGAAAAAACAAATCGTCAACAAATTGCCGATAAAAACAAACATTGGTTATAAACTCTTGCATTTTGAACAGCACCACATTCTCCCAATGAGCCAGAAATATTTGGTTTTGGCCCCGTGGCCCCCAAAACCCTTTAAAAATTTTTCCTTTTTTTAAAAAAAACCAAAAAACCATGGGTTTTTTCTTTTGGAAAAAATTTTGAAACCCTTTTCAATGGGGGAAATGGGAAAAAAATGTTTTTGTTTTTCTCCTAAAAGGGGGTTTTAAATTTTTCTAAAAAAGAAAAAAAAAACCCCCCATCTATGGGGGGGGTTTTTTTATAATTTTTATTTTTTTTAAAAAAAAAATTTTTTAAAAAAAATTT
>NW_025057748.1:0-6865 GCF_019279795.1 Protopterus annectens | reverse complement strand
ACAGACACAAGGTACATTGTTTATTTCTCACATTTTGTAAGGTAAATTGGCTAAGCTTAAAATGGAATATGACAGCAGCTAGCCTAGTACTTATCTATAAGACTGTACTGTAATGCAACTGGGTCTGAGTATGTAATATCATTTGCTATTAAGTCAGTGCAGTGCTGGGCATTTTTTTCTGAAGTTTAGAACATAATTAAAGAATGCCCTGTTATCCTTCAACTGGGTGGCTGTTTTTATCTCATCTTTGGCTTTTTGATTTAATTGGGGTCTGGAGTACCTTGTTCAGTTTAAGAAAAGTATTTTTGTATCTTGAAAGTTATTTTTTTTTGTTTTCCACGCAGTAACTTTTTTTAATATAAGCGTCTGTTTTATATTAGGGTTCTGCTACCTGAGGGGTTATTTTTTGAATCTGGCATTATAATGATAATTTCTGAGGGAGATAGATGCATCTCTGTGCAAGTATTTACGTGTGCTTAGAATTTGCCAGTTAAGGATGTCACATAAGCAGTGGGGTTCATACCTCTCAATATCTTAGAATAACAAATCTGTACAAAACATGGGGTGGGGAGGATCAAAGGCCCCAAAATAGGTATGCATTTTAAAGGTTACTCATAAAGTTAGACAGTTGCTAGACTAAAAAGTTTTGCATTAGCATACATTTTCTCAATAACTTGAAATCTGAAACTCAAATGTGTTTTGTTTAGTGAATTCAATCCTCATTGATCTGCCAGAAAACCACAAATATTATGTGGAACAGACCAAAACTATGAGGCAAAAAGCTAGACATCCTGCTAATGTCTGGATACTTGAAAGGTATGCTGGGATTCTCAAGATGGAAGAGGCTTTTGAAATTAGCCAGGCCATCACTCAGTTTTAGTAGACAAACCTTTGCATAATTTCTGAATACTGATTTTTTCATAGCTCATAGTTCATAGGTTCATAGTTGTTTACTAGGCTAATGACCACAAGAGTCTTTTTAGGCCTAGCCATGCATCCCAAATCACTGACAATTTCTGGGAACCTTGATAACTGTAAGCAGGGGCTTGGGAGATGAAACATTTAAAAGCAAGGGCCTGGGAGGTGAACCACTTATAGGCTGCCTCTGTCAATTAGAGACATAGGTGCCAAACCAGGGATGAATTTCCTGTTGCCTGCACAATTGTCCAAGTTGCACTTGAATTGGGTCAAGGAGGAGATCTGCTTAAAATAGATGGAGAGCCTGTTCCAGAGAAGGAGTAGTCTCTGGGATACATACCTATCTCACCACCAGGCCCTGTTTATATCACAGGCTAAATTTAATTCTTTAGAATAGGTAAGTCTGGTGCTGTTTGTTTTATGGATATGCAAGAGGTCCATCACAGTGGGTTTTGACAATATCCTGTATGCCAGGCATAGATCTCCTCTCAACACCCTGTATGAGAAGAAAGACAAAGATAGGGCCTTGAGGCAGTCTGCATTTTACTTACACTCTGTATTCTTTTAGTGAGGAACTTATAGGTTCATAGGTTCATAGGTTCATAGGTTTATACTAGGCTATCTGCCCTAAGGCATTTATAAGCCTAGCCCAAATTTTAATGACCACGCCACCCCTTATATGAAAAAATATATGTGCCCATTAGTTTGTTGTGCCTCTGTCCAGCAGTGACACAGAGATGATTCAGGGTAAACCTCCCCGATCTCCCATCCACAGGTCCTAGATTTCTCTTGAACAAGAGTCAGCGAGGTGCTCTGCTCACATGGACGGGGATTTTATTCCACAGCATAGGAGTCTCTGAGTGATAAATCTATCCCTCCCAGCCGCGTCCTATTTATATCCCGATGCTAAGGTTTTAAGTTAAGCTTGCTCTAGTGGTTTTGGTGGATTTTGGATTTTGAGGTGGAGCATGTCCATTAATTCCGGGTTGGACATGGCGCTTGTATAATCAGGCTTTATGTCACCTCTGAGCAGGCAGTGTCACGCACTGAATAGAGCTGGAGTTTCTTCAATCTGGCAGCATATGACAGATTTTGGAGTCCCGATTATCCTTTTGGTGAGGAACTTTTGGGGTCTCTCCAATTGCTGCAGGAATGTCGGGTGAGATACATCAGAATGGGGCATTGTTACTCGATCATTGGTCTGATAGTACTTAGAACAGAGGAAAGTACAGGGGAGACAATGAGCCTCACTAGATCTGGATTATGCCAGATCAACCTTCATGATCAGGTGGGCAATGTAGAAGGTCTTTCTAACCACTTTGTAGCACTTAGCGTGGAGTGTCAAAAGAAAGGCCACTGTCCTTCCTGGGTCCCCCAGGTCCCTGACCAACCCCTCTTCTGTGCTTGGTGGATTGCCACCTATATGGTAGCTTAGGGGTTACCTTGTTTTTCTCGAAGGGTATGACTATACATTTTTGGCGTTTAACTTCCAGGCCATGGCTCTGGCACCAGCTATCTGTTTCCGTGAGTCCCTTCTGAAGGATATCCGTGTCCGATGCACTTTCCACTATGGCGCCCAGTTTGCAGTCATCTGCAAACTTTGTCAGCCAAAGTCCTCCCATGTTGGCCTGTACTTCTGAGAAGTAGATGCCAAACTTCTGTAGATGTTCCAACTGTTGGATATGCCTGGTTAGGTACATACCAAATTAAGTAGGTCTGATGAATGCTGGATGCAGTGGAGCAATGACTTCCTTGGACCTAGATGCCATACATTTATAAGTTGCACAATATAGAATGATTTCCTCACTACTGTAGACACATGATGGTCAAAGGCTAGAATGCTGTCTATGTGTGTCCCTAAATCCCTGACTACTGGGTCAACTCTAAGGGGTGTATTATCAATACAATAGTTACCAGGAGTGGATGGTTTCCTACTTCATTCTACAGTCCAAAACTAAGTATTCTTCCATATATATATATATATATATATATATATATATATATATATATATATATATATATCTGTTCTACACTCAGACTTAAGTGTAAGTCAAAATGTGCTGTAAAAACTAGACAGAAAAGCTTTAAACCAAACCAAAAACCGAGCTTCTCCAGTGGCATACAGGGATAAAGCTTTTATATGACTGAGGTTCAATGCCGTGCTGGTGACATAGAGGGATAAAGCCCTGACTATGACTCTGGTGGTCTTATTTCAATTAGTTTCTCAGACAACAGATAGAAGCAGCAGGGAGGAATGGGTATTACCGTTTTAGGGTGGGTAGACCTATGGGTGCCTACAGTGTCAAATCCTGATGGAGACTGGGGAAAGCACTTTGGTAGGCATGCCTAAAGAGGGGAACAGGACATAGACATGGCTGAGCAACTGTACAGGTGGGATGATATGCTGGGCACTCTCTCTCCAGGCATACCATTAGGTCCACAAAAGGGTTGAGAGAAATTGGGTAGGTCAGATGTGCTGAGCACGTAAATACATATCTCCATGACCAGTCCAGCAACACAGGACTGAAGTAGTCTTGGGGGCGGGGAAGGACAAAGAGATAAATGGTAGACCAGGCATGGACAGGTACTTGTGTGCCAGGCTCGTACCATAAAGGTTAGAAGAGGAAGAAAAAAAACAAAACTAAATCCTTGGTTGAATATGTCTGAAGGAATCTTACAAACTCTGTTCTAGCTGTCTAGCATCAATGTAATGAGACTTGATACAAATATTTAAAAGGCTATACCTCTCAGGTAATCATGATTCAAAATTGGTCAGTAAACAAGTAATTGATTAATATGCTTTAACAGAAGTAATAAAAAGACTAAGTAAATCAGCATAATGTAAAATGGATGGATGATCAAACACTTAATTTGCCTGCATAAAAAGGCAATAATTATTTTTATATGTTAACAAAGATGCAATTCCAACTTCAAAACATTGCCCACCATCCATGAAATAGAAAATTCATATTCAAAGATCAATATAAATCAGAGCATCTGCAGAAAGGAAAAGAAAATGAAAAAGAAAAAGAACAAAATAACTAGAGGTTTATATCTATCTATATATATATGGGTCTATATTGTATCATCGAAAATACCGCTCATCGAACCATACATCCGATAAATGACTTCCAGGAAAGTGCATTATATCAAAAATGAACTTTCGCGGAAAAATAAAAATAAAAACGAAATTAAAAAAAGCACACTAAACACAATCATGCACCCCCCACTTTAATATTCTCACTCCAAGATCACACTACAGTGGGGAAAAGGGAATATTTCCTTATCCCCACTGCACCATGATCTCAACAAGAGTTTGCTTAGTTGTACATCAACACTGCACATTGATGTACAACTAACGTTACATGCAAACTGCATGTTTTTTTTCTTTAGCGAAAGTGGATTTTCGATAAAATGCACTTTCGCTAAAGTGAGTCCGCAAAAGTACGGTTTGATGAACTGTACTTTCAATGTAACAACTGGGACCCATATATATATACATATATATATATATATATATATATATATATATATATATATATATATATATAATATATATATATATATATATATATATATATATATATATTTATATATATATATGGGTCTACTTCTGATTATTGAAAAAAACATTTTTTCAAAAAACAGAAAGCCGGACCCACTTTAGCGAAAGTGCGTTTAAGCAAAAGTGCACTTTAGCGAACACCAGTTTACCGAAGCAAGGTACAGTGGAGATAAGGAAATATACCCTTTTCCCCACTGTAGTGTGAGCTCAGTTAGTATAAAAGTAGCAGGGGAGAGTGGTGCACGGGCTTGCCCCCCCTGCAAAAATGTGTTTTTTAGTAATTTTTTTTTCCAATTCGGTGAACCAGTGTGTGTGAAAGTACACTTTTGTTTAAGTGCACTTTCGCTACAGTGGGTTCGGCTTTTGGTTCTTCAAAAAAATGTTTTTTTCAATGAACAGAAGTAGACCCATACATACATATATATATATATATATATATATATATATATATATATATATATATATATATATATATATATATATATATATATATATATTTTTTTTTTTACCCTGGATATTATTTATTTATTTACTTATTTATAAATGTATTTACTTATATATTTATGCATGCATTTATTTATCTATTTATTATTTGACAGCTATTATTGAATTTCTGTGCCTGGCTTATTCATAGCCCTTTCTCTCCTTTTGATCACCCCATCTGTGGGGATACATCCAAAATGTCCTTTGGCTGGGTAGGTCTTGTCCATCTAGACAGAAAAACGTCTTAGCCATTTGACCATGATTGTCACTGTGACTGGAGGAGTGAAGTGGAGAAGTTGACTCTGTCATACCGTGGGCAGCTGGAGTTTAACATTAAGATATTCTAGCCATTTATATGCTGGGCTAACATCATCTAGATGAGCATGCTAAAGAACTGTAAGGGAAGCTCTTTCCTTTCAGTCAGCATAAGCTCTCATCACAGGCCTGGTAGTGCACCAGGGTTCATCAAACCACTATGTCCATGGCAGGTTCCACATTCTCTTCCCTAGAAGAGAAGAGCAGACAATGCCTTGCCATTCCTCTTCTTCTCAGCCAGCTAATCAAACACCTGGGTAACAGTCAAGCCAATATCTCTTAACTGTCCATATTTTTGCAGAAAGTTCATGGCATTCTGGCAAATCCCCGAGTACTGAAGTCACCAAATAATGACATATATTTCAGTTTCTCATATTTCACACCACATCCTTCAGAAAATGCATCCCAACACAAATCCAAGTATTCTAGCAACTATGTGAGTTGATAAGAGCAATATTTAAAATCTGTCCCTATCTGTGGGTCTAGTCCCCCACCATTTCAGGCTTTATCCAGAGGTTGAGAGTCATGGTCAGACCTTTATCTATATATGAAAGGAAATAGCTAGATATTCTTTAAAAGTCACCAATATTGCCCCACACTAAAAAAGAAACATATCTGAACTTCATGTGTTTGAAAAGGGTCTATATTAGATCAACGAAGACATAAATGTTCGAATCTGTAAAGGTCGACCATTATAGATCGAACATTTACGTGTTTGAAAATCTTTAAAAATAATAAAAAAAAAACCTAAGTAATAAATACATAAAACAAAGGGTGTAGGCAGGGGGGCAAGCCCCCCCGCACCCCCCCCCCACTTAAAAGCTGATTCAGACTTCAGTCTTATGCAGAATGTGAATGCTTTAGGGCATATCTCTCAACTGTCAAGATTTTTGCAGAATGTCCAGATCTTTAATTTACATTTTTTTGACTTGGTCCCATAAATTGTGTGGTTTTCTGAGAAATTACTGGGAGCTGAAGTCACTAATTAATGATATACATTAGATTTTCTGACTTTATATCCTTCAGAAAAATGTATTACTGCAAAAATCTGTTACTTTATCAATTCCAAATTTATAATGGCAAAATTTAAAATACAACCTGCATTTATGTGCCGTTGTCACACATTATTTATGGCTTTGGTCAGATTTCTTGCACTGAGTTTAAGAATTATGATTTGTGGTCTGATTTGAGGATGGAGGACATTAAAGTTGGTGGGGTGTAAAACTGACCCATATTGGTAATGACCAAATATCATTGCTCATTTCACTGTCTGGGTTCATTGACATTTTTTATTGTTATTAATGTGTATTTTTTGATATGCCACAACACCATTTTTTCCAGTGACATATCTCATAATTACATAATGATTGTTATCCGGATGCAAAAGGCCATCCGTGTCTACCTGAACAAGTACAATTTTTCCTCTTCTACCTTGCACATTTTACTAATTATACTAATTGTTTTGGTACTTGCCAAAAGGGAGAGGCAGTAGACCCTCCATTTGAATAGGAACCACTTTGGACCTTTGTCATAACTGGTCCCTAAAAGTAGAGAAATTTTTGGCACTACCCCGGCACTTTTATG
>NW_025057747.1:0-6775 GCF_019279795.1 Protopterus annectens | reverse complement strand
TGAGTTGGAGCCGGAGTTTGTTGGGGTTCGAGTCGTGGAACCGTCGGCTCCGATACCTTCTCCTTCAGTTCCATTGTTGGCTCTGATCCAATCTTTGCTCCTGTCCTTGGAGGGATCTGGGTGCCAGGACTCCCTCGTCAGCTCCAAGGGGGCGAGTGGCATCGGACCCTTGTCCGACCCCGCTCTCCCCCTCGGAGCTTCGGCCCAGGTGAGCTTGGCTCCTACATCGGCTTCAGAGCCATCCCCCTCAGTGCAGAGAGGAATTCCAATTTCTTCGGAACCGGAGTCTTCTTTGCGTCTGGGCAGGGACGCCTTCGAGGTCATGAGGAGTGTACTGGCCCCTGAGCCAGTCCCACGATCAACCCCATCGGCTCCTCCCCCTATGGTGCCTGTATCTGATTCTGCCCCTCCTCCTGACCTCAAGCGTGGGGAACCAGTGCTCTAGGGCACCCCTTTGGGTGTTTCTTCCTCTTCCGAGGCCTCCCCTGATCACTCAGAGGAGCCACCTCATAAGAGGAAGTGCAAGAGGAAGCATGTTGACTCCCCTGAGTCTGTCACATCAGATATCGACTTTGAGGATTCGGAAGAGTCCCCGAGATCCCCCTCTGAAGATGTCTCCTTTTCAGACATCCTTGAAATCCTTAAGCAGAGGGGGAACTGGAATACCCTAGCCCCTTCCGAGGATGAGTCAGTATTTCTGGACGCATTTGGTTCCCGACCCTCCACCTCCTGGGTGTCTCCGCCTTTCAACCCACTTATGTCTATGGTGGCTCGGAAGGCATGGTCAGCTCCAGACACAGTGGAACCAACCCCCAGGAGACCTGCTAAATTTATAACTGCACCTCAGACAAACAGTTTTTAACTAAGGGTGTACCTGTTGATGCCATGGTGGTAGCAGCAGCCACAAAGAAGGAGTTGGCAGAAATGTCATCATCTGTCCATCCTCCTAACAAGGAGTCTAGGACTATGGACAGATATGGGAAGCAAATGTTTGCTTCAGCGACCTTCTCTATGAAGTCTCTGAATTATTTGTGCCATTTCACCCGCATTCAGAGGGATCTCCTTAAAGAGCTTGGAGATGCACTCCAAGATCCATCAGCTGAGGGAGCTCAAGCTAAGGTGGCCTCCCAGCTGGCAACTTTGAATTCAGTTGTTAACTCCTCCATGAGGCTCATTTCTTATGCAGCCGATAGTGCGAGTAGAGCCGCAGGCACAGGCGTTTCCCTTAGGAGGCATGCATGGATGCGGCTATGTAATTTTGTGGAACCCTTCAGAGCGTCTTTCACCAATACCCCCTTTGATGGCTCCGCTCTCTTTGGACCACAGATGAAGGACACACTAACCAGATGTGAACAGGAAGGCAAGACTCTGTCTGCCGTGGGAGTCCATTTTTCCACTCCTTCCAGACCATACCCCAAGGGTCAGAAGAATGGAAAAATGTGGTTCTGTAAATCCCAGGGAGCCTTGCCTGACAAACGTGGTGAGTTCCCCTCCAGGGGCAGAGGAGGGAACAATAACAGACACCACCCTCGTGGCAGGGGGGGAGGTCCGCAGAACCAGGGCAGCAGAGAATCCTTCTCTGAGAAGCCCTTTCAGCATCCCTGAAAGGTTGCCCGGCTGCCCACCTCTGGAGGCAGTTGGGGGAAGACTTTCTCTGTACCCCAAAGCCTGGCAGAATCTAACTCAAGACAAGTGGGTACAGTCAATCATATCCGGAGGTTACAGAATTCCCTTTGCTTAACCCCCGTTACAGTCAAACAAGTCCCTTCCAGATGTTACACCCAATCTAAGGGACCAAGCAGCTAAAGAAATTTCAAAGCTGCTACACAAAAGGGTTATCCAGGAAGTCCCAGCAGATCAGATCGGATCCGGAACTTACTCAAGGTTCTTTTTGGTACCAAAAAAGACAGGGGACTGAAGACCCATTCTGGATCTCAGCAGACTAAACAGGTCTGCACAAAGAACAAAGTTTCAGATGGTCACGCTACAGTCCATTCTACCCTTCCTGGGTCAGGACAATTGGATGTGCTCTATAGATCTTCAGGATGTGTACTACGACATCAAAATGCACAGGTGCTCCAGAAGATTCCTTCGCTTCCAGCTGGGGGCCAGTCATTATCAGTTCAAAGTTTTGCCTTTTGGTCTCACCACAGCCCCCAGGGTGTTCACCAAATGCATGGCAGTGGTTATGGCTCACCTGAGACGTCAGGGATTCCAGGTGTTTCCATATCTAGATGACTGGCTCCTCACTGCTTCCACCAGGCATCACCTCCTGCAAGCCAGGGACTACACTATCAAAACTTGCTCTAGGCTAGGTATCACAATAAATCTTGAAAAATCTGCATTGTTGCCCTGTCAGCATATCACTTATATAGGCACAAATCTAAATACCAGGAACATGTTTGCAAACCTTCCACCAGAGAGGGAATCACTAATTAGCGCTGAGCACAGGAATTTTATTAACATACCAAATAATTCAAGTCAGGTTTTGCCACTTTCCGAACACTGGGTTCCATAAACTCAACAATTCTTTGCTGCATTTCCCTGGCCCGCTTTTCACGAGAGAGATATCAGTGGCTTCTATTCACACAGTGGACCTTCCAACAGCTTCCTATGTCTCCACAAGACACTGATCCTGCAGAAGCATGCAAAGGCTTTTCCCCATCAGGCAGCAGACCATTTGTGCTATCCCTCCAGTAGCACATTGACCACGGATGCCTCCCTGATAGGGTGGGGGGCTATCCAGAACAGGACAGTCCAAGGCACCTGTAAACTAAAGGTACCATTTACGCACCGTATGCTTTGGAACCGGGAAAGCGCTTAGCATTGCAAGCCCTTCAGGACTCTCTTTCCCTCCGGGACCATTGCATTCAAGGGAAATGGACGTACTGTAGTGGTGTGAGGTACATCCAAACAAGCAGAGTGAGACCGGAACCACTATCCTCTATGTGAGAAGCACTCCAGACTTCCGGCAGGCGGGTCTACCCAACATTTTCTGGTACGCGTACATCCGAGGTTTAACATCATCACGAGACAGGCTCAGCAAGCAATTCTCATGCCTCATGAGTGGTCTCTGAATAAGTAATTGGGAACAATCACTTTTTTGCAAATGGGGCAGCCCAGCGACACATTACCCTGGCTTGCAGCAACAAGTGCAGCAATTTCTTCTCCCTTCCTTCCACTTTTGCAAGGCCACTCCACAGGATGCTTTAGTCCATGATTGGCCTCAGGGACTTCTTTACACTTTCCCTCCATTTCCCCTAATACCCAAACTCATACAGAGAGCAACTGCATTGGGTTGCAAAATGATTCTCATTGCTCACTGGCTTTTAGGGATGGTTTTACATTCCTGCATCATTTTACCTTCTCAAGCGGCGCGGTTGGAATACTGTTCCAGATCACTGGACGTTATCAATCGGGCAGACTGCATTGAGTCACTTTAAACACTCCAGCTCACAGCAGTTGCTCCGCTTCCGGCTTTTGGCTGAGGCTCCTAATATTTCCACTACTACTGTGGCTATCTCATCACCGTCAGCTACAGGAAACTTTAGCAAATTGGAAACGTTTTCTTGCTGGGCACAGAGCTTCACTAGATCCTTTTTCAGCCCCTGTCCAAGTTTTAATTTTGGTGAACTAACCATTCTGGTTCTACTTCTGGGCAATCAGGGTTCAGGGCCTTAGCTGCTGTTTCAATTTTCACATTGGGTTGTCTTCTAATAACATCATGTCTCATAAGCTGTGTAAAGCACTAGAAGGACACTCTGCTTAGGCTTTAATGAGGATCCCCACCTCCGTGGTATCTAAATTTGATGCTAGCTTCTCTAATCTTGCACACCTTTTGAACCTGCAGCATCTTGTTCCATTAGTTTTATCTTAGAGAGGCTCTCTTCGCAGGCATTTACTTCTGCCCAGGAGCAATGGGCTGGGGCTCCTATGTATTCGTCCTCCATACTTAGTTTTCCATAATGAGCGGGTCCTTCCTAGGACAAATCAGCCTTTGCTTTGCAGGTTATTCTGAAATAATTTGAATCAGAATATAAAGACCTTCCTGTGTTCTTTCTAATCGCAATAAGGCGAAGTACAAGTACCGGTGCCGGATGTTCACAGACAGCTGCATTTTTATTGCAGGACAGGGCATCAGGAATAAGACCAATAACAACACTATGCTGAGGTGGGCAGGGGCCTGATACCGAACCAACATTATCGGGGTGGATACCGCATTATTTTGCAGGCTGTTTTAGCTGAGAGCAAAAATTATCCTATCAAGCCCTAAGAGCCACTCTACTAGGGCATTGTGGCTATCGGTGGCCGCTGTTCCTAGGTTGTCCATGGAACTCTGTGCAGCGCCCTTGGGGCTAACCAACATACCTTCATTCTCGGCACAAACTAGACATTTGGCCAGAAACAGAGCTGATTTTGGTTCCACTGTTCACGAAGAGTCTGTTGGTAGAGCACCCAGGACAGGTGCTAGGAGCGGCGCCCCAACCAGCAAGGGCTGGGGTAGGGCTTAGACAACTAACGCCAAGGGTATGTGCCTACCATAACGTTCCATGTTGTTGTAACGCTACGCTATTTCTGCGTCCCACCCTCCATCCCCCTGTCGTGATGGATGGGAGGGCTTCCACTGGGGCTGGTAGTGAACCTTCTCTGGTTGTCCTTGCATAGATAGCTTCATATTTTAGGCGGAAGGGGCTACTAGGGCAGGGACTGCTTCCTTGGGCCTTGTCTGGAATAGCTTTTCAAAAGCGAGATCGTGGATAACTAGCCATTTGTAGGGTAATCTCGGGCAATGCAGCAGCTCTCAGGGCTAGCTAGGGGTGGCCAGAGCTCAGGGTCGGCTCGATCCCAACTCCAGAAGGTGCGAAGAAAGACAATAACATAGGACATTATAGGTAGGTACGCTTTGCTTTTCGCGACTAATGGTCTTGCTCCACTTTACCTCTCATTACAATTTGGATTTGACTTCCAGAAAGGGAGAGCATCCCTTTGGTTTCCACGGTGCTCCAGAATATCCTTGTAGGGGCTCCAGGAGTTTGAAGTAGCTGGGAACTCTGTCCACAGGTTGAAGATCAAATGAAGTAAACTACTTCAGATAAAGAAGTTATGTATTCTATAACACATTTCAATTGAGTAGTTGCGCTGAGCATACTTTAATACTTCCTCCCCGACCTTGCGGTCACAGAAGTATTTTCAGGTCGGTTTATCGAGCGCATTCAACTTAAACTTGATCTGGGGGTTTGGGTGGGCAGGTGCATTGCTGCGGGTAAGGGAGGAGCTCAGAGCAGGGGCAAATAGGTTGCGGCCCCGGATCTGATATGGGATCGTATAGGTTGGAACGAAGTAAACAGAACTACTTCCAGATGGAACACTAATTTGAATTTTAACTTTGCTTCTCATGCCCAAGTGGGCTTTCTGCAGAGCATTTCAGTTGGAAGAGTGCAGTTATCCTCATTGCCCCATTCACAGCTCACCAGATCTGGTTCCGACATAAAACGGCATGCTTGGAATTTGGGCTGCTGGGATCTCCTGTCCCCTTAACAAGAATGACTCATTTGGACAACAGGCCTCAGAGCTGACCACGTTCCTCCATTTCTTTGTAGAGACAGTCCAGGCTGTGCTGCAATTACATCATATCCTGTTATCTTCTCTAAAGCTTCTACTAGGAGCTGGTTTTGCAAAGTAAATGGAAAGATTTGAACTGATGTTTGTCAGTTTCATTTCTGTCCTCAACTGTTGGGTTTCAGATCCGGTCCCTGGATCGAATTGTGGCCGTTACTAAAGTTTGTGGCTTGAAACTCTAAAGCTTCTCTTTACCCGTAATGCACGGCCCCTAACATACACAGATTTTTGTTTGCCATTTTTTTCATAGATGCTTGGTCAGCCTTAGCTCTGGACTTCAGCATTCTTTAGGTTGAATAAACTGTTTTTTCTTCACTTGCGTCCTGGCGTTGTCTGCTCCTCTTCATCAAACCTGTGGGATTCCCCGGTTCTGGAAGCAGGGCTGACACAATACATCAGCAAACAGATCCAAAGCTAGAGCTCCTCCCAACCTTCCCATAATGCCTGGCTCTGAGATAAAATTATCTTGTTTGGCGTTTAGCGATAGCACTCATCAATCCTGTCAGAGCTCCTCTCGGGTATTTACAAAGTTTTTGTGGTAATGTAAGTGGTCTGTAGGCCTTCATTTTTCTTTATTTTTCCTTCCCTCTCACTTTCTGCCTGTTAACAAAAAAAAAAAAAAAGTTATGTTTAATTGTATTTTCATGACATAGTACTGTGATGCCGTGCCACTGTGGCTTTTCCTTTTTGCTTCCTTTGTTTTCCTTTGCTTTCTTCCTTTCAGCATGGAAATCTGACGACCCACTCAGGAATAAAATGCACTTCCCTGTGTGCAGGCACAGATCCCTGTATCTGTTGCCCACAGGGATTGTGTTTACTATTTGGGCCCTGCCCATCTTCAGGTGGCTTATTCTATCTGCAAGGCCTTTCTTCCCCAGGCCCTTGCAGATAGAAGAAACAAGCTTGTGCTTTGGGGTCTTATCCCCTTGTTCTCCTGCCATTGCTTCTGTCTCAGGGGCTCAAATCCCTCCAAAAAATCTAAGGCGGCCATGGACCATAAGAAACTGTCCCCAGACCCCTCTGTGTCTGCTGAGTCAGAACCTCCAAAGATGTCCCCAGTACTGTCAGAGTCGAGTTCCCGGCTTCGATTCTAATGTCTTCCTCTCTGCCCCATGCCCCTGCTTCCTCTTTGGGGCCGGAACCCTTGGCACCTTAG
>NW_025057746.1:0-5960 GCF_019279795.1 Protopterus annectens | reverse complement strand
TTGGGGGGGTTTTCCTCAACCATGAGCTGGAGTTGCCTGGTAAGTCAGTACTGCACCTATAACAACTATATTCCATATAGCTGCATGTGTCACTGTACAATATGTAATGTAACATCATATGCAAGGCATGTATACACACATGCCACATACTATAGTATGCTACTCTGTGTATGCACACATGTGCATACACCATAGTATAGTCTAATGTACTGGTGTATGTGTTATGCACATTACCCTGTAGCCTTTATACAGGGTGGATTATGCTCATACTGCTGTTTACTCCTATTTAGGTCCTCTGGTGTTCCGACAGCAGCCCTTGCGGGGAGTGTTATTATTTATCAGGAACCGTAATGCATAAATCTATCTGCCATGTGGCCATTCACAACATGTACACATAATGTATGGTCCTGTCAAATATACAGGTCGGGACCTGCAATGCATCACAATGGCTACCCATGTGCAACACTTGCAAACTATGTGAATCTTCCACCGACATGAATCCTCACAAACATTTTTGCCAGATGTGTTGACAGCTGTGCATACAATGGTGGAGGTGCTGTTCACTTTAGGACAAACAGATCTGATCTGCACATGTGGTGAATACAAACAGTACTACACAGTGGGCTGGAGTATGGCCAGCACACAGGTTTCTCTGGTGTGGATCATAGCCCTGCTATGAATGTCACACAATGTGATGTGCTATCTTGACATGTCCATGACATCTATTGGCCTGGCTGCTACACTGCCTACCTAACCTGAAAACATACCCCACATACCACCCTTTATCTGCATAACCCTGTTGTCAGTGGAGCATATATGTCATATGGGACAACACAGACATGTGAAATAGATGCCCATCAAAATAATTTGGACAACACATGTACACACATGGTCATGGAGGATGGCCAGAGACATGGAGCAACACACACACTAGAAGTGTTGTGGTTGTGTGTACACCCTGTCGTACAATGGCTACACATGGTTCGGCCATGGCCTTTGTATAATGGTCATAATGTAGATGTGGAACACTAGACATCCTCCAGGCTGTGCACATCTTGTGCAGGCGTGCCATCAATCCACCACATAAGATGTGTTGAACATCTTGAGGGTGTTGTAACATGACAGCAGTCACCTGTACAGTATCCACATCAGGCCACAGATACAGTACATTCCCTTGCTGGTGATGGACATAAATGCCAGTAGCTCGGGTTTTTGTGTGTGTGTGTGTGTGTGTGTGTGTGGTACACAGATGTCATGTGGGACATGGTGTACCGACGTGTTCACCATTTCTGGCCATAGTTGCCAGGCTGCAGCAATATGGTTGCAGATGTGCAGGGGTGTCATCCGTATACCCATCAGTGACCTGTATCACAACTTCCGCATCATGGTTTAGTGTGTATACACCTCAGTGATGTGGGTCACATTCCACAGTATATATTATTGCATCTGAACACAGTCATGGCTATCAACCCTGTCTGTAACTCACACTGTATAGCACTAGAGACACCTCATGATTCCCTGCAATGGCCATGCACATCAGCTAAATTTGCAGTATATCTGTAGGGTGGACAGACAACACTGAATTGGTACACCATTGCCCCACTGCATATTTGACAGGACACCATTTTGTTAAACATGTATGCATGCCATTGCACACTTCAGTAGATCACATGTCATACTACATGTGATTATCAAGGTCATATGCCACACATCAGGCAGGTGTACTGTTAACCTGTACTGGTCCACAAGTTGTAACACAGGGATGTATGCTAACCACTACTATGATTGTGTAATTTGCATGCCGTCTGCTATGACACATGCATGCTGTTGTGTGCACCAATGTATGATAACTACCACTATTATTGTCGCTGCATGCCTGTTATAAATGCATGTTGCATCCCTTTCCCATATCACATGTGTGTGTTGTGTGTGTCTATTGTATAGATTGTAATGTACAGTTCTTGTCTGCCCTCACAGGTGATGTAGGTGCTTTGCCCTCCTGGGTACATCAGATGTTAGTGCCCCCACAGACTCTAGCAGTGATGAGCATATGATTGGGACAAGGCAGAGTTGTCAGGGCTGAAACTGTGCCATTGGTTGTTTAATATATATATTTTCCACCTCATCCCCACACAGATCCCATACCTGCACATACCCCATCACCAGGGGCCATAGAGGAAGGACATTTGGGTGGTAGCTTGGAACAGGAAAGTGTGGGGCTATGGAAGGTGTGCCTGCACACCATGGTGTCAGCCAACTACTGGTGTGCCCCACACAGGGGCCAGTGCTGCTTGGAGGATCTCTGGCCAACATGCTCCTGAAAACAGAGCAGCAGCTGGTGTCACCAGACATGTTTCAGGCTGTAATGGAGGCACAGGCATGTGCTGAATGGCACAACAGAGAAGATCAGAGGCTACAGAGGGCTGCTGTCCTTTTTAAACAACAGCATCCGGGCAATGGTAAATGCTCAACAGCAGATTGCTGATGCTTTGGATAGAGGGTTTGGGGGACATGGTTGGAGTCCTTGACCATCATGACAATCTGCAGTGAGCTGTCTGTGTTGGAACATCTGGGGGGTGAGCATCGGCAACGGGCCTGCTACATCACCTGCAGGTCTAGTAGAGCTACCCACATGCCTGCCCCATTGGGGAAGCAGCAGTGCATCTGGTGCTGTCCCACCCTGAAAACAGGCCTGCACGGGGGGATGGTCCCAACAGGGACAGGTTCCAGTGGACAGTGAAATCAGACAGTACCCAATCTGCACCCCTGTCTGGTAGTGTCAGTGCCCCCCGGAGGCCCGGTCACATGTCCAGTGGACACGGGAAATGACCTTTTTACAATCTGCAGTTGTTCCCCTGTGGGCACATGCTGCAGACAACGTCAGGACACAAAGTGGGCCCCCACCTGTAATATCCCACTGGTAGGCAACACATGTGTCATCCCAAAGGTGCAACCCGGGAAACAAACACCGCATATAGTGCAACCCTACATCCCCATGAACATATGGTCTGATGCATAAAAAGACAATATCACAAATGTTGAGGGGTTTACCCAGATATACCATTGTACAAAAATACATTTTTTGTGTCATCAGTGCAGCCAGGCCTCCGGCAAACATTAACACCCTGTGCATATGATGATGCTGTGCCGCATCCCTGACATCCACACCATCAGTGCAGGGACATGCTCATATGGTCTGATGCACAGGGTGAACAGACTAGGATGATTGGGGTTTTCAAATGTTGAGGACTGTTGACAGGCAACATATACCATTGTACAGTGTACAATACTGTTAACGTGTGCTTGTGTAACAACAGTAAATGCATGTTGGTCATGATGTTCTGCTGTCCTTCAGGTCTAATTGCACGCGTGGATGTCAGTGTTTGCAGTTAGTGTCCCATATTTAATGTGGGCTACTACATATGTATGAATATACCAGCATGCCCCTTTAGCTGCCACATACCAGTGAGAATGTCCCCATTACAAACACGTCTACTGTCCAAGAGCATGATAGCTGTGTTTTAAATTTGTCACAGACGTGACATCCATAAAGGGTGACATCACAGGACAGTTACAGGGTGGTGAGGTAAGAGAGTGGTCTAGCTGATTACAAGGGTAGATGCCAGGGGGAAGTGTGATGCTTCAATGGGAATCAGTAATACACGATCCCATGACAGGATGCCAACACACAACTGCACCCACACACTCAGGTATTGAAAAATGTATTCAGTGACACTGTAACACACCCCACTCATGGCTTCACCGAAAAGTAACACACCCGCACATTGCTACTGGTGGGATGAGGCCCCCTGCCTATGTGCAAATCATCATTACAGTACTGTGCACCTACATGCCCACAGAGAATACACATGTACAGGTAGTCATTGGCCTAAGATCGGGACATAAACACAGATAGTTGAATGCATCCCTGGATGGGGGGGACTTAGTTGGTAACATCATCCTCACCCAGGGACCATCAGCCCTACATACACACATGTGGCATTCAGAAATTAATACACCTATGTCATGCACATACAGATACCTCACATGGGGAGATACCCCCCCTGCCTATGTCCTGCTTTCTACATTGCAGTCTGTACAGATTTTTACACTAGTGTACAGGGGGTGAGTAACAATTGAGATGTATTCCCAAAATAGGGACATTTTGGACACACCAACCACACATGCCAGTACTGTGAATCTCAGACCTGCCTAGCTCATGTTATTTTGTAACAAAGCAGTATGCATGCATTACAAACTGTACTGATGCTTCCGGCAACAGTGCTGATATATGCACTAGGGACATCATTTATAACATGTCAAGTGATTTACCGTTCACCCTGACCCTGTCTAAGTTGTGTTTTTTCCTTCAATTAATGAAACCATTGCTTACCAGTTACACAGGGATTGTAGGACCACTTGTAACACACCTGTGAGCTGTCCACAGCAAACATCCATCTGCAAAGATGCCCCACCACTTAGTTTTTTCCCAACATCTGTCCATACCGTGGTACATCTTTCTGTACATTCAGCATATACCAAAAACAGTTGGCAATGTTGAGGCTGCATTGCAGCTGCATGATGTACTAGGATACACGCCACCTGCAGACATCAGCAACTGCCCCACATGTTATCTGAATGCACAACCATTTTACAGGGGGAGGGCCTACAATCCTGACATTTGGTCATTTTTGGTTGCAATTGGTGGATATTTTAATGACATACAGACACATGGACTGTTGTATGATATGATGGGTGACCAGTACAGAGGGATGTTTCTGTCAACATTGATATCACACCTTATGTACTGTTAGCATTCAGCAGCCATGGCCCCTTTCCCTGTGCTTGTGTAATGGCTGTAGCCACCTGTTTGCACAAAGGACTACAACAGCTATGCTATTTACAGGAATGTTGTGTGTGGGATGTACATACCAGGGCAGGTACATGTATGTCATATCCATACATGAGGGTGTGTACTGGTGTACAGCAACAGACATCTGCTAATGGTGGAAAGTACCAAGGGCCCTGGTATTTTACAGCTGACCTGGTCACAGACAGTGGTAATTGCATTGCATAACACATGATGCAACTGTGTCAGTACATTTTACCCCTACAGTTGATGTAGAGCTTAGTACAGCACACAAGGGCAATTGGGTTTGTTTTTTTGGGGTTTTTGGGGGTCCCAGGCATGGTGGTGTCTGCAGTTTACATCCTAGAATGCATGTGACACTGTGTCCTGCACATGGCTCATCTGTGATGCTTTTATGGGGGCCTGTCAGTACATGTGAGTGGCCTTTATGATGTGGGTACACCACCTGGGGGTCCATACCTGTGTTATGGCCCCATGTCTGGTTCTGAGGCATATGGTGGTAGTGCTGGTTCTGAGGTATATGGTGGTAGTGCTATTGTGCACTACAGAGACATCAGCCAGGTGTTCCTCACTGCACAGCAGTACTCCCCATTGTTGGATCTACAGTGCCAGCTGTGAATATGGAAATACACATCTAATGGTTAGATAAGAAAAAAATAAAATTGTCCTGTAGGTGTATGGGGGTTAACCTGTGTTTAGGACATTGCCTTGGAATGGACTGTGGGGATGGCAATATCCACACCCGTATCATGGATGCATGTGATATGTGACAAAGGGCCTACTGTCAGCCATTAAACCCAGAATGACACCCGATGTGTAAAAAACTGGTGTCAAATATATGTAGAGCAGTGTTTCAACAATAACTACTACAACAGACCCCCTTACAATGTGTTTTTTACATCTACCTGTAATAGCATGGCCACTGTGGCCCCCTGTTTAGCATCAGAGTGCATCCCAGTCAGCCCTGTGCTACTAGGAGTAAGCATGCCCAGTATATCCTGTGTAGATGGACACATAGTGTGCATTCCAACCATGTTACTGTGTGAGCATGCCCCCGTGCTACTAAGTGTATGAGCATGCCCAGTACATC
>NW_025057745.1:0-7490 GCF_019279795.1 Protopterus annectens | reverse complement strand
TAAAAATTGGTCACCATTTTTCTTTTTGGAAGTCTATCACTCTTATGTTGTGTATCACTACAACACCCACCTGGTTCTAATTCTGAACCCCTAAACACCTCATTCTTTGCACTTTCCAATAATGTTCTTTTATATCCCCTTTCAATAAATAATTGGTCCAGGCAATCAACCTGAGCCTTCAGATCACTGGGGTCTGGGTGGCAGTGAAGAGTTACCAAATAGCTGGGTAACTACAGTAGAGCTGGTAAGGGAGACAACTAGAAAGGTGATTGATGTGACATCTGGACAGAGGAAGGAGGACAAGGAGACCTGGTGGTGGAATGAGGAAGTACAGGAGAGTATACGGAGAAAGAGGTTGGCAAAGAAGAAGTGGGATTGTCAGAGAGATGAAGAAAGTAGACAGAAGTATAAGGAGATGAGGTGTATGGTAAAGAGAGAGGTGGTAAGGGCTAAGGATAAGTTGTATGCAGAGTTGTAAGAAAGGTTGGAAACTAAGGAGGGAGAAAAGGACCTGTACCAATTAGCTAGACAGAGGGACGGAGCTGGGAAAGATGTGCAGCAGGTTAAGGTGATAAAGGATAACAAGGGAAATGTCCTCACAAGTGAGGAGAGTGTGTTGAGCGGATAGAAAGACTACTTTGAGGGGCTGATGAATGAAGAGAATGAGAGAGGAGGAAGGTTCAATGATGTGGGGATAGTGAATCATGAAGTGCAATGGATTAGCAAGGAGGAAGTAAGGACAGCTATGAAGTGGACCAAGAATGGAAAGGCTGTCCCGATGACATACCTGTGGAAGCATAGAGGTGTTTAGGAGAGATGGCAATGGAGTTGCTAACCAAATTCTTTAATGAAATCTTGTAAAGTGATGATGCCTAAAGAGTGGAGAAGAAGTATTTGGTACTGATTTTTAAGAATAAGGGTGATGTGCAGAGCTGTAGTAACTACAGAGGGATTAAATTGATCAGTCACAGCTTGAAGTTATGGGAAAGAGGAATGGAAGCTAGGTGAAGAAGGGAGGTGATGATTAGTGAGCAGCAGTATGGTTTCATGCCAGGAAAGAACACTACAGATGCAATGTTTGCTCTGAGAGTGTTGATGGAGAAGAATAGAGAAGGTCAGAAGCAGTTGCATTGTGTCTTTGTGGACTTAGAAAAAGCATATGACAAAGCATATGACAGGGTGCCTAGAGAGGAGTTGTGGCACTGTATGAGGAAGTCGGGAAGATTGGTACAGGACATGTACAAGGGTAGTGTGACAGTGGTGAGGTCTGTGGTAGGAATGATGGATGCGTTTAAGGTGGAGGTGGGTTTACATTAAGGATCAGCTCTGAGCCCTTTCTTTTTTGCAGTGGTGATGGACAGATTGACAGATGAAATTAGAAGCAGTCCTCATGGGCTATGATGTTTGCAGATGACACTGTTATCTGTAGTGAGAGTAGGGAACAGATTGAGGAGACCCTGAAGAGGTGGCGATTATGCTCTATAGATGAGAGGAATGAAGATTAGCAGAACTAAAACAGAATATATGTGTGTGAATGAGAGGGAGGATAGGGGAATGGTGAGGATGCAGAGAGTAGAGTTGGGGAAGGTGGATGAGTTTAAATACTTGGGGTCAACAATTCAGAGTAATGGTGAATGTAGAAGAGAGGTGAAGAAGAGAGTAAAGGCAGGGTAAAGTGGGTGAAGAAGAGTGTCAGGAGTGATTTTTGACAGACGGGTACCAATAAGAGTGAAAGAGAAGGTCTACAAGAGGGTGGTGAAACCAGCTATGTTATATGGGTTGGAGATGGTGGCATTGACAAAAAGGCAGGGGTCAGAGCTGGGGCTGACAGAGTTAAAGATGTTAAGATTTGCATTGGGTGTGATGAGGATGGACAGGATTAGGAATCAGTATATTAGAGAGTCAGCTCACGTTGGATGGTTTGGAGACAAAGCCAGAGGCAAGATTATTTTGGTTTGGACATGTGCTGAGGAGGGATGCTCAGTATATTGGGGAAAAGGATGCTAAGGATGGAGCTGCCAGGTAACAGGAAAAGAGAAAGGCCTAAGATAAGGTTTATGAATGTGGTGAGAGAGGACATGCAAGTGGTTGGTGTGACAGAGGAAGATGCAGAGGACAGGAAGAAATGGAAACAGAGGATCCGCTGTGGTGACCACTAACAGGAACAGCCAGAAGAAGTAGAGACCTGAGGAGAAAAGTTCCAATATTACATTACTTAAACATAATTAACATATAGACAGTTATTGCAAAAGTGGGAAAAATAATGAATAGTTAACATTATTTGTACATAATTAGTTCAGTTTTTTACATAAGAAACACATTCTGTAGAAGATGATAAAGTACAAATAACTTTGAGATTTATCTGGGATAAAGACAGGATTCTGGGTATATACATAAATGTTGTAGAAAAACAAACGGTGCACAGTTTGAGTCTGTTTATAAGAAGGTTATAGTAAGAGTAAGAGGAATAATGAGCCAGCACTAAGTGAAGAGCATATAGTTGGAGAAGTGTACTAAGGTATAGGATTGAAATGAGCATAGAGTAGGAATAAAAACACATGGAAAAATAAGAGGAGTAAGAACTAGAAAGAGAACAGGTAGAGAGCTAGTGACAGGACAAGTATGGTAATATCTGAGAGGGTGGTAGTCTATTGTAGAGGAAGGTAGCTTATGTTGGGTCATGGCAGAGACATGTCCATGATTTATGGAAGTAGTCTTTAATTGCTATTTTAAAGGTGTTAGTGATACATCTGATATTTTGATGTAGTTTGTTCCATGCATTTTCTATGGAATAGCTATAAGGTAATTTACCAACATGTTTTTTGGGCACGTAGGCTTGCAGTAGGTTCTGTTGAGAGCTGCAGAGAGAGTGATTGTGAGTATAGGACTGGATGAGAGTGGAGAGAGGGGCAGAAAGAAGACTGATGTAGAACTGAATGAGCAAAGAGCAGCTGTGGTATTAGGATTTGTTGATGAAATTCTAGTCACTGCAGCTTTTTTAAGGTGATGCAGTGGTGGGTGCAATAAGATAGGTTGGAGGCAAATTGAGCTATTTTGTTATAGGTGAGTTCAAGTTTAGTAAGAATGTTTGATTCAAGGTGTGTGAGAATAGGGGCTGCATAGAGCAATGTAGGGAATAGAAATGCTTGTGCAAGGGAGAGTTTGGAAGCAATTGCAAGGTATGTATTATGTCTATAGAGCAGATCTAGTTTCTGATGGGTCTTTTTCATGCACTGCTGAGTGTGTAGATCGAATTTGAGGTGGTCATCGATTATAAGATCAAGGAGTTTGGTTTGGGATTCAGATGAGATGATAGTATAATTCAGAAAGGAGACAGAAACAAAAGTTTTATGATGATAAGGGGGTAAGGAGAAACCAGAGGAGTTTAGTTTTCTTAGGGTTCAGTAGTAATTGGTGAGAGGTAAGCCATCTTTCGACAGAGTGGAGGGATTCTTGGGTGAGTGTATGAAGGTGTGTGAGAGCAGGAGATAATTGTGGCATCATCTGCATATTTAATGATGGTCGAGCGTTAACAAAAAGAGTGAAGGTCATTAATAAAGATATAGCTGAAAGAGCTCTTAGAATGATAGGGATTATACAACTTTGAATCCCAGATAAGTAAAAAGCATATGAATCTACTAATTTAAGTATATATGACTATAAATTATAATTATGTAGCTATAATAACTAGATAAAATAATGAAATTAAACTTTATTTGCTTATATAGAATAAATGTACAGGAATTAGAGATTTTTCCTTCATTTTATATTTTTTTATTTCCTTTTCTTTTTCCATTTCCTTCCCTTTTTTATTCTCTTCCCCTCCTTTCACTCACCCCTTCCTCTTTATACCACCATTTCTTCTTATAACATGCATATATACATACATATATATCCATATGTGAATACCTATGTGCAATAAATATCTGCTGATATTCAAAGATGTTAGCTATTCAGAAAACATTACAAAATTATAAATGAGCATAAGTAAAGAAAAGAGAAAAACTGCTAAATAATTATATCATAAAAACAAATCTAAATATGACACTCTCTTAAACATATAAATTATGTGCTAGATTTGAACCCTGCTCCACCTGTATTGTGAGCATTAACTTATACCAGTTTCCACAGAGAATGTTATTTATGGACAGTGCCTGATGTACTTAAATTCTTCTACTTGAAGTAACTGCTGTGCATCACCTGTAGAGAGGAAGCCATTCTTTTCTGGAAGAGAATCGTGATCTCTGATTTGAAGTGCTAATTTTCTTCCTATCAGCTCCACACTCACTGGAGATCTACTTCATTGTACTTAAGAGATCACACTCACTTGAGACAAAGACAACAGCATCAGTGCTAAAAAATACAGATATGAACCTTATATATCCCCAGTATGGACATCTTTATACCTGGGCTGTATCTTGATATCCAATCCCCAAAAGGTATGAATAATACAGGACACAATACACTTTCCTAGTAGTAGTCATATAACAGCCTTTAACACATTCTACTTAACTCAGAATGCATTCTGAACTCTTGGTCCACAAATGCAGGGACTACATGGTGCACAACACTGGCACAGAAATCCCATTCTGTTGTAGCACTTCATACCTTCTCCATGACAAACAAGGGTGTGATGAAGGGAGATACTGCCAGCACAGTTATCTGGAATTTTGTAAATAATTATATGTCATTGGTGAATATCAAAATGATTTATATAAGATGCTTGTGTTACAACTGTACTACAATTGTATGTCATGTGTTTATCAAACTGCTGGTACAGAAGTGTGTGTTGGAATGGTTTTTGCAAAGTGCTGTTTAATTTAACCACAATGTGCCCTGCTGGAAGTGAACAGAAATGTGCATGCACTGTTGTCACTCTTTAAATATATTTTAACAGTGGAAACTGGAATACAGGAGGTTAACTTCAGTTCAGCAAAACTTCAGAAAAATAGCTGAAATTAAATTACTTTATGGCAGCAAGAGACACATGTCTGTGCTGAGAAGCTTTCTTTATTGTCTTTGGAGAGAACTAATTACTAAAATTGTTTTATGACTTCCGTCATCTGCCAAAGATCTGAGGTTTATGTATTTTCAAAATGCTAAATACTGCTAGCTTCCAGCCATGGGGCTTTTACCTGGGATAGAGTCAGATGACAAGAAATGATGTCATTCTGCAAGCTATCCCAGCAGTAATATTTGAGATATTAATTTAAGAAGTCTCTTAGAGAGACACAGCATTCTGTATTCTGTCTTGGACCTGGCAACAACTAAAGAAGACACATTCAGCACACATCTGCCATGCTTGTTCTTAAATTAATTGGGTTATATTAACTCTCTTAGATTCAGTCAGTAATATAGTGAAGCTTAGTTTAGATATTTTCTTTATCTGAGACTGTCCTGCAATGTTGTTTTAAATATTTCCTGTGATTTTGAACTCTGATGCTTTCCCAGTCCATTTTGTTAATATAGAAACAACAAATACAATAATTATTGCAAGTCCATAGTTATGCTGTGTGATCATGGGTATATTTCTAGTTTCCCATATGATATATTACTATGCAGTATGCATGATGTTTAATGCTAATAAGATGTTAAAGGTCTGCTCCCAAATTGCTCGGGATTTCATGCTTTTGTTTCTTTTGTCCATTACTATTTTATGAGCTAAAAGATGTTTAATAGCTATTTTCTTGAATTCCTCCCAAGAGATACTTATAGGATCTAACCATTTGAGAGCTATATATAGCTTCATTAATAAGAAAATAGTTATAAGTGAATTTGCTTGTTTTTCTGTGGTAGATGGGAGAATATGTAAAAGGATAAATTCCCATGTTAGTGTTGATGATTGATACCCCATGTTTTGCAGTTGGAGCTTAAGGGAATTCCAAAACTTATAGACACATTTGCAGCTCCAGAACATATGCATTAGGTCTGCTACCTGATCTTTGCAGTGTGGACAGTATGGAGATTTTGATGCACTGAATTTGTGAAGTATTGCAAGGGTGAAATATACATTATTATTAATCATAAGCTGTATGTAAGAGAGTTTTTTAAGTGGTATCATTTTCAATGTTGGGTTGATTGCATTTCCTATTTGCTGGTCATCCAAGTCTGGTTTTAATTTTCTCCAATAATTAAAGGTCCTTCTGGAATTTGATTTCACCTATCATTTTGTTCATGGGTTCATAGGTTCATAGATTGGTACTAGGCTATCAGCCCTAGGGCCTATACAAGCCTAGCCATAACAATTCCCTGGCTATTTCTTTCCACACTATTTAATTCCCTGGCCCCTGTCTAGCAGGGCAACTGATGTGATCCCCGGGGTGAATTTCCTTTCTCCCATCCAATCGTCACGGTTCCTTTTGAAGAGAGCCAAAGAGGCACTCTACTTGACATGTATGGGCAATCTATTCCAGAGTCTGGGGAGTCTCCGGGTCAGGAACCTATCCCTCCAGCATGTTTTGTTTATTGAGATGACAAGGTTTAGATCCCTGGAGCATGTGGCTCTCAGGGACTGGGATTTATTTAAGTGTAGCATGTCCAACAGCTCTGGGTTTGACATGGCCTTGTATGTTAAGCAGAGATCGCCTTTGACCAGACGATATGCGACAGAGTATAGCTGGAGTTTTTTAAGGTGGTCAGCATAGGGCATCTGCTTTAGGCCTGTGATTCTTTTAGTGAGGTATTTCTGCAACCTTTCCAGTTGTTGCAGATGTCTTGAGAAGTACATACCAAATGGGGCGTTGTATTCTATAATGGGTCTAATGAGGGATGAGTACAGTGGGATAATGACCTCCTTTTTTCTGGATAAAAAGCCCTTAGTGATGAGGTGTGCCACATAGAAGGATTTCCTGACTGTTGTGGCGATGTAGTTATCGAAGGTGAGACCACTGTCCACCTGTGTCCCTAAGACTGTTATCACACTTTCGGTGTTTAGTGTACTGACACCTATATGATAATTCATGGATACATGTTTTTTTCCCAAAGGGGATAACTATACATTTCTTGGCATTGAGCTTGAGCCCATGGCTCTGGCACCAATCATCTGTTTCTGTAAGGCCCTTTTGTAGAGTATCCACATCATTTGGGGATTCAATAATGGCTCTCAGTTTGCAGTCATCTGCGAACTTTGTTAGCCAGAGTCCCTTAGTGTTGGCCTGTACTTCAGAGAAGTAGATGCCAAACAAGAGCGGTCCCAGGACTGAACCCTGAGGTACTCCACTTGCCACTTGTCTGGAGCTGGATTTGGAGTCGGCTACTTTTACAGTGTGGGTTCTATCACTAAGCCAGTTAGCAACCCATTGGGTGACGTAGGGATTAATGCCCAGCTTAGTAAGTTTATCTATGATTCCAGAGTGGGGGGATGGTGTCAAAGGCCTTAGCAAGGTCTAGATAGGCTGTGTGGACCACCTTACCCTTGTCCATGGCTCTGGAGACTGATTCAAAGAAGTCAATCAGGTTCAGGAGACAAGATCGGCTACTTTGAGTGAGGG
>NW_025057744.1:0-6174 GCF_019279795.1 Protopterus annectens | reverse complement strand
AGTTTGAATATCATTTAGCATGTTATGAAGGAATCTAATTGGAAAAATTTTTATATAATTCCATTATTATTCCATCCATTCCTGGTGATTTGTTGTTTTTACTTACTTTAATTATATCTTTTATTTCTTTTATGGAGATATGCTTGTCCAATTCTACTTTTAATTGGTCAGGTAGTTTTTTATTAAGGAACTATTAAATTTCCGATCTGAAAATAAAATATTATTATCATTATTTCCATAATGCTTAGCAAATAGAACTTAAAAGCTTCAAGGATATCATTCACATCAGATACCTTCCTTCCCTTTTCCTTCATGTATTATATTTATGATGTTATTTTCTAAGTTCTGCTTTTTAATTCTTATTGCTAGATTATGTAAGTGTTTTGGAGAAGTTGACATTGAAGCGAATTTTAGTTTTTCCAAAGCTAGATTTGTTTTATGAGTGAGGAATTCATTGTATTTTTTATTTAAATCTAAAGTTTCTTTTTTTTCCTGAGAATCTATTACATCATAAGAACTTGTATTTATTTCTGTTATTCACTTTTGTATGTTATGCAATTCAGATTCCCATTCCTTTGTTTTATTTTTAAACCATCCTATAATCTTGCCATACAAAAAAGCCTTGAGTGTATCCCAAGTTATTATATTATTTCTATCGTTAATAGGATTTGTTTCTAAGAAATATTTGATTTCTGAATCTAGCCAAGGTTTAAACTCTTTTAATTTAAGGATGTAAGCGTATTCTAGTTATAGTGTTTAATCTTTTGAAATCAATTTGTAGTTTAGAATTGGTATGATTAGAAGGGGACTGGAATAATAGAAATTTTGTTATATCCTACTGTGTTTAAATCAGAGGAGACCAACATTTTATCTATTCTTGTTTATTAATTAAGCAATCACTTATGTGTGTGTGGCTTATGAGTTAGAAACTTTTAAATTAAATGTATCTAATGGTTTGCTTTCTAACCATCTCTTAATCATTTTACTACGGGTGTGGGAAGCGGTTTGGACTTGGGATGCGGTTGCGGTTTGAGTCTTTTGTTGTTGTCGTGCGGCTCTATTACTATTTAATTAATTCTATGTGTTTTAACCGTGAACAATCTATTCAGGAATCAGTAAATATTTATTAAGATTAAATTCTATTTTGGTATTTTATTATTACAATTGATATTAACCCTTATTTATCTTAAGTGTTTGTAAATGATCTGAGAATAGCACACTTTTTTCCTTAAAGGTATAACTCCTCTTGTTTTTTTTTTGTGAGGGTAGAAAAGGTTAAGATAGTCACTAGGTTTCAATAATTATCATCTCTTTTAAAATGAGATTCTTGTATAAATATGATTTGTGCTTTGTAATTTCAAATATCTTAGAAAATTTTGTTTATAGAATTATTTAGAAGCCCATTAATATTTATAGATAATAAGTTTGTGTGTGTTTTACCAATACTTATTTTGTACTTTTTAGTTTGTTTGTTCTTGAAATTTTGTTTTACTTTGGAAATTAATGTGTTTTTAGTATTAGATTATCCTTTTCTTTTAAAAGTTTATTTTGAAATGAATATATTTTATTTCTATTTATGTAAAAGAGGTTCCAAATTGGACCACGAGAAAAAATGAAGAAAAAGCTGAAAAACATTAGATTTAACATAAAATTAGAATAAACAATTAATTATTTTTCATTTTCTAATCCCAAACTTATGAAGTGTCTAGCACCTCAAATCTGTTTTGGACTTAAAAGTTCAAACGATTTACACCCTCAATAATAATAGTTTACAGGTGGGCAGGTTTGGGGCCAATAGGAGATTTGGAGGCTGAATGGGGGACGGTTGCGTCAATAACAAATAACATATACCTAGTCTCTGTGGAACATTACTAATTAGATTCACAAATGAGATATTATTTCAAATTACAAACAATTTTAAATAAGACATTTGTTGATACTTTAACAATATATTAGATGTTAAATTTTCCATTCATATTATGAAATTTTGCAAATTACCAATTGTAAATGATATATTAACTTCAGTTCATTAATTTTCATTAGTGATATTTAACATTGTTATTAATAATAAAAAGAAGTAGAGTGAGTATGATAGATAGATACTGTTTAAAATAAAAGAGATTTTTTACATATTTTTAGATCTATATAAGGTATTACATTAGCATAGTGAAGTTAATTGACATATAGCTAACCACTTTATCAAAACCAATTAAAGTCTTTACAGACAATAATATTCATTTATAAGATTTAATATAATAACAGTTAGAATTAAAGCAATATTTATAGTGCTTTACATTAAAGCATTTTCTCATTCTTCAGTCAATGTCAGTTTTATAACTCTGATAATTCCACAATCTAATATTAATAAAATGTGTAAAAAATTTCACTCCTAAATTACTTATATGTGATCTTTTGTAGTTCTGTTATTGGTAAGTTATTATTCATAAGATTTTCTCTATTAAGTTCAATTTAAAGATCACACATATCAGAATATTGACTTCTGCTTATCACAAATGTAGTGAACGTCTGGTAACTAGTAAAAGGTCTCAACTTATATGTTAAAACTATAAAACAGAAAGGAGAAAGGTCAAAATTAGTATACTTGCAAAGGAAATCTACCTTGATAATGGTGCAATAGCACTCTTGTCCCATAACTAATCATTTATAATAAACATTTTACGTATAGTACTTCTTTTATACAATAACAAGTATGATAAAGCAATCTTCAGATAAATGAAAGTATAATTCCCAGTAAGCTGACACTCAGGATCTTCACCTTCCCTTTTCCTTCCCTCTTCTTCCATTTCTATACAACTTAACAGCTATAAGAAACTCATCCAACCCAGTGTCGGTTAGATGTGTTCACAGAACACATGTATTATACTTTTACCAGACACTCACCCAGTAAGACACAACAGTATTTAAATGATTCACTATCTTTCTTGTTATAATAGTGTTGTCTTCAAAGCAGATCTAACGCTATACTTGCATAAGATATTAACTGAGATTGATAATAAACCATAAATTTTTAATAAAATACGAAAGAATATATGAAGTGTGAGAATAATTGAAGCAAACGCTTCCTTTACTGTAATCAAAACAGTGGTGTTAAGGAAAGAACTCTGCGATAGTGCGTGTTTACACGCAATCTTGTGATCAGTAACTTAAATTGCATCTAAACACGCTAGGATATATCGCGTGCTTATGAATGTGGATGGTGAACAACTTATCAGACAAAAAAAAACTGAAAAAGCCGAGCAGAAGGCTTATGAATACTGTCCACCTTCAGATGATACTTTAATGTTCTAGATGCTTCCCAAAATGTTCACAAGTAATTCCATTTTATAATATTTTCAGTAATATACTTTACATTAATTCAAATTAACAAATTGTAAATGTGCACCTCTTAGCTACATAAAAGCATTCACCAAGAACAACAATATTTATTCAGGCAATGATAGTGCAGTATTCTGGTAACTAAATACTTGTATAGAGAAGAAACAGCAGTGTTAGAGAGGAAAACTCTGCAATAGTGTGTATTTACACGCCATCTTCTGGCCAGTAACTTAAATTACATCTATGTACAGTTAAGTATATCGTGTGCTATGTATGAAGTGGTGAACAACTTTTTAGATAAGGAAACTAAAAATAACTGAGCAGAAGGTTCGTGGATGTTTTTTTTTTTTACTTTCAAATAATATAGTAATATACTGAATACATCTAAAATGTTCATGAGTGATTCTATTGTATAACATTTTTATCACAATACTCTACATCAAACTAAATCAATGAATTTTGAATGTGCACTTTTGAATAAATTATTTTGCACTGTTCTAGTAACCAAATACTTGTATAGAGAAGAAATAGCAGTGTTAAAGAAGAAAACTCTGTGATAGTGTGTATTTACACGCCATCTTCTGGCCAGTAACTTAAATTACATCTATGTATAATTAAATATATCACGTGCTATGTGTGAAGTGGTGAACACCTTTTTAGAGAGGAAACTAAAAATAACTGAGCAGAAGGCTCGTGGATGTTTTTTACTTTCAAATAATACAGTAATATACTGAATACATCCAAAATGTTCATGAGTGATTCTATTGTATAACATTTTTATCACAATACTCTACATCAAATTAAATCAATGAATTTTGAATGTGCACTTTTACATGAATTATTTTGCACTATTCTAGTAACCAAACACTTGTATAGAAAAGAGACAGCAGTGTTAAAAAGGAAAACTCTGCAATAGTGTGCATTTATACGCTGTCTTCTGGCCAGTAACTTAAATTACATCCATGTACAGTTAAATATGTCACGTGCTATGTATGAAGCGGTGAACAACTTTTTAGATAGGGAAACTAAAAATAACTGAGCAGAAGGTTCGTGGATGTTTTTTTACTTTCAAATAATACAGTAATATACTGAATACATCTAAAATGTTCATGAGTGATTCTATTGTATAACATTTTTATCACAATACTCTACATCAAAATAAATCAATGAATTTTGAATGTGCACTTTAAAATAACATAAATGTGATTACTAAAAATGATAATATTTATTCAGGCATTGAAAGTGCCTTAATTTATCAACTGAGTAGTTGTAAAGAGAAAACCAATTAAAATGGCAGTTTATATTAAAAGCTTAGTGACAAAATAAAAAGAATGTCTAGTAGACTTCATTGGTTATTGTTTTCAAGTATTTAGAGAATAAGTAAATAGAGAATAAGTATTTAGAGAATAAGTAAATAGAGAATAAGTATATACTTCAGGGCTTTAATAAGTTATTAATTAGTACTAACATTTAAGTATTATATTAAACTAAACAATTAAGTAAGAAAAGAAAAAAGAAAAAAAGGACTGTTTTATACTAGTGTATTAAAGAGTTTAGTTTTAATATATTATAATCATACCTTAGTTGATACTTTGAGAGAAATAGTATCATCAGAGTTCTTTTTGTCAGTCTTTTGTTTCTTTTTTTCTCTTGCCTCCGACCAAATATTTTTTCCTGGAGCCCTTT
Organism: Protopterus annectens; assembly: GCF_019279795.1. NCBI lineage: Eukaryota > Metazoa > Chordata > Ceratodontiformes > Protopteridae > Protopterus > Protopterus annectens. The sequence goes on along the minus strand of NW_025057744.1, from coordinate 1,152 downwards.
TTAAAGAAGATGAATTCAACCAGTCCATTTCTTCAGGTAGTGGAATTATGTTATTATTCTTTATGAAAGATGTGGCTTCCTCTATGCTACTGAATGTTCTCATGTCATTGTTATATTGGATTCTTATTTTGGCTGGATAAGAGAGCTGCGCTTTGATTTTATGTTGTTTTAAAAGTTTTACTAATGGCCATGTTTTCTTCCTTATATCCAGAACTCTTGTTGAATAGTCATTATCAAATCTTAATAATGACTGTTTATACATAACAGGACTTTTCCTCCATGCAGATCTCAGTATAAGCTCTTTATCCATAAAAGAAAGAAATTTAACTACTATGGATCTTGGAGCTGATTTAGAAGAAATAGAAAGTGGCTTACCGATAGCTCTGTGTGCCCTTTCTATCCCATAAGATAAGCCTTCTTTTAGTCAGAGAACTTCAGGAAACCAAGAGTTCAAGAATGAGATAATGTCGTCACCTTCGGATTTCTCTGGAAGACCAAAAATCCTTATGTTTGTCCTTCTTTCTCTATTCTCTATATCATCAACTTTATTTATTAACCAAGTGTTCTGTTGTAGCAGAAATTGAGTATGTAGTTCACTTTCTTTTAACCTCCCATCAGCATCACATAAGGAAGTCTCAATGTCTGATATTTTTGTTTGTTGCTGTTGTAAGATTTCTTTAAAAACTTCTGTTTGTTTTTGGCAGTTATCTTTAAGACTTTCTAGATTTTCAGTAAATCTGTCCATTTTTAGCGATAAGTCCAGCAAAGTAGCAGATATCTGTTGCATCTCTTTTTTTATAATAGAGTCTGAGTGTGAATTCTTGGAGTTACTCATCTTCAAACAGTTTGGAATGTCCTCTGTAGTATTTGACAGGAAAATTTCAGAATTTTTTCTTCAAAATTGGTAGTTTTGTTATAAATTACTTCATCTTCGATATTTACCCAAAATTTTTTAAATATATTTAGTTTTTCCTGTATTTTCTAGTATGAGTATGAAGAGCTCAAAATCAAGCTGCTCTCAGTTAGCCATTAGGCTCCGCCCCTGCCATTTAGATTCTTGAAATAGTTATAGAATGCTTTGTGGTTGTCTTTTGGAATCTTTGGCAATTTTATTTTCGTAACTAGCTTTGGTGGATTTTATGAGGGATCTTA
>NW_025057743.1:0-6012 GCF_019279795.1 Protopterus annectens | reverse complement strand
GTACACGGCTGCAACCCCCCAGGGGGGTGAAAACCCCATTGGCCCAACCCAGCCAGAGCCGAAAAGTCATGGGGGGCAAAATACTGGGGTGACAGACATGTTTACCATGTGTGTCAGTTGCATATTTTGCATGACAGGTCAATTTTGAACAACCGGTGCTGTCAATTTTCATATGTAACCATGGCCAGGGACACTACCGGGTGTGGTAATTGTAACCCATTTTCCACAGGATCATGCTGCTGTTGGCAGCCATGCCATTACCAGGGTGACAGGGGTCAACAGAAACTGCATACATGTTCTGCAGGGTGCCATCCTTGTAATTGGTGCTACGTGAAGGTAGGTGTGTGTTTGAATGTTACACATCCAGATGACACCATCTGGTGCGGGCATGGTCCCCGACAGCATCACAAAACCCCACAGCAGTCAGAACCCTGTCCTGAGAATGTGTGTCAGTCACCCCATTGTGTGACATATGTGCACATGGCAGAACACCTCCCACTGTCATCTAGATGGTGGATGGCTGGAATGTGCCGTGATAATGTACAATGCTGGTAGCCCAATGAAGTTTGGAATCAGACACAGTACGCCATGGCTCCCATGTAAACCATGCACAACAATGACTGTCTGACAGACACAAACAATGCGTGACATGTTGAACATGTGCACATGAGAACTCCCAATGAGGTATGTTGCACATATCGATGTACAACTGTCATCTATGGCCATAGCATGGGTGCAGCCCAATACCCCACAGGCAGTACCAGTGATGGGTGGGGGCATTGCAGGGCACATGTGACAGTTGTGTACCCCCAAATGTCCTGCATACCCCCATGTGGGGGTAGTAGTGGCATGTGATGGGACATGCCTGTACATTGACCATGTCCCACAGGAGATGTGTTATGTGTACAACATGTGTGTGCCAACATCAAGCTGTGCAGTGTATGGCCGCCAGTGTACCTGTATGACTTGTTCTGTGGGTGCAAAGGCACATAGTACTGCATTGCATGCCCACAAGCCCCACACAGTGCATAGCCTGAACATACAATACAAAGAGGGTGTGGGAGATAGCAACCCACAAGAGGAGATGGGTGGGGTGGCAACCCACCCCCACGGGGGTATGGTGTGCATGTCATGACACATTAGCCCCTGAGAAGCTAGAGTACAGGGTTGCATGCAGATATGTTCAAAATAGCCCTGTGTGTCCCACCACTGGCCGTGGATAGACAGACACAACAAAATGTGCAGATATGATATGTGCACAGCACATCACCGATGCCTACGTAGAACAGGCTGACTGTGTAGACATGTGCAAAGTAGGTCGGGCCAGCCACACCAAAACGCTAGGGGAACAAACCAAAGTCCAGGCAATGCAAAGCTGGACGCATGCATCTGTGTATGTACGCCTGTGAATGCTCCAGCGCAAAAGCTGTGTCCCTTAAAAAAATAAAAGGGTTGTATGTGTGACGGTGCCCATATGTGTATGGTCAGATCGAGATACCATCAGTGCCCCTGCTATGTGAACATCCCTGTCCCCATACATGGATACCTATGCTGTGCCCAACATCACGCTTCCAGAGGGGGGATGGGGGTGTGCAAGCAGACATGGGGTGGCAGCAGGCACTGGATGTAGACATATGAGGTACCCACAGCAGTTTAGGCAACCAACCATGTGCACGGGGTAGCACTGTGTGGACACATACAGCACTGCGTAGATCAATATCGCAGCACATAGCACCTGTCAGGGTTAAGTGTATTCATGGGTGTGTGATACCTGAGTGCACCAGACACACCCCCACCAAGCAGCGTGCAGCCTACCTTGCATAAGGCCAGTGTCCACACCATGGTGATAGACATGTGTAATGTCCAAATACACATAGAATGACAATGGAATGGACAGCCACCCTGCCAATATCATTACCCCCAGGTGGATCACATCCCAGTGCCATGTATGTGGCATACCTGCCATACATGCAGCCCTGCCCAGCAAGGCTGCATGTGCTATCACAGTCCCACATGGTGCGATGGACAAAAGGCACTGTCACTATCAACCATACACAGCAGTAATGTTATGGTGATGCACCCTGTGGTGTTACAGGTGCTGTGTGCCGCTGTGGAAAAGGGGTACATGCTATGCATGACCTTCCCCGCTAATGTGGCATGGTTACAATTGTCCCATGTGTATCACATGTGCAACACAGGTGACCCGAAGTTGTCCAACACCCATACAGTGCTGTGTGGATGTAATGGCACAACACATGCATGTGCAGGTGTCCATCTGTATGTGTACAGTGCCACGCTGATGTTCATATGGCCACCGGATGTTATTGACATATAGACAGCATCCAGGTGAACAGTAGAACTGTTTCACATGGGGACCCGCCAACTGATATGGACACAGGTGAGACAGGTACACATGTCCACAGCGGGCTAACATCAACATGGTGGGCGCACAGTGTGATGAGGTGAGACACAGATATGATATGACACCCACTGCTCAATGGTGTGACGGCAACACATTGGCTGTGTCACTGCAGATGATGCCTTGCAGAGATTACTGTGCAGATGTTGTACATGTCATAGCAATGTATTCCCAGCAGTATGCCAGAACAGCAGTGTAAATGTGACCTGCCACCATAATTATGTCTTACAGATAATGCCACGCCCCGCCGCCTCCCTTTTACCAAAGAAGATGAGGTAATCATACCATTGTTACACACAATTATGACATTTTATTAGCCATGTGCCACTGCAGGCACAACAACGGAGGAGATGTGGCAGGATATGCGGAGGGTGAACAGCCCCCACAACCGCACATATCAACAGATCCGCAGGCACTGCACAGACCTAATCCGCATGCAAAACAGCGGCTGCAATCGCCAGACAACAAGGTGGGACAGGTGGTACAAACCCAGCCCCCACTCACAGCCACGGAGGAGCTCCTGGCCAGTCTGGGAACACCCATGGAACAACACGCTGAAACCCTCCCCCTCGTGGAGGTGGGTGTCTCCCAACCAATGAGCTCGAGCTGCCTGGTAAGTCAGTGTTGCATGTTTGTTTATAAGCAAAGAGGAGTGGGTGTCATAGTACAACACATAATATAGCAACACATGCCAGGTATTGGCCCCACAAGATGCATACTACAGTATGCTATGTTGTGTTAGCAGACATGTGCATAGCACATGCTAACACACAGGTGCATGATGTGACATGCACAGTGCTCACTGTAGTGATAGTAATGGATAATGTGTATACCTTTGTGTCATCCCTATACAGGTACCCTGGTCGCAAAGACAAGGGTCTGTCGCAGGTAAGTCTGTTGCTAGTAAAAGGCATGATATGGTGTATTGATATTCCACATGTGTCCAGGTATGACATGCACACCTGGGTGTGCCCCAGTCACAATATACAGGTTGCACCACCCAACACACTAACCACCCATGTACAGTAGATACAACCATTAGTATAGAGTGGCATGACACAACATAACCTATTGGTGTGATATGTGCAGTCAGCTATGCATACAATGGTGTAGGTGTTCCACAATGGCTGCATGTGTAGTATGCATTGGTATGCCTCTGCAGTATGCACACAGTACCACATAGTGAGCCGTGATCTGGCCAGAGCACAGGTGTTACTACTGTGACCTATGCCGCTGCACCTCATGTTGTGACATGGCACATGACATGTCCCATGCACGAGGATGTCTGTACGCAACATTGTCACACCATGACATGACCCATGCACGACATAGCAGACATCCACAATGTCTGCATAGCTGTAGGGAATGTGACACCTCAGACTAGTAGGGTTGTATGTCACATGGGCCACCACAGGGCTGTGTGCACGATGTCCATCACACACAATTGTCGATGACCCAGACAAACAAGGCCATGGGTGATACCTACAGGCATGTTGCCACACAGTACATCCGCAGTGGGTAGTCACCGTTGCACCCTGTCCACACATAGTGGGCTCATCACTGTAGTGGACCCCCTGGACATCCGATGTGGTACACCAGTGTAATGGAATGCCTGTCTGCAGCCACTAGAGGTGCCACCAATGTCCACCATATACATGCTGCTGAGCAGCTGAACTGACTTCCACACATGGCAATGTAATGCGTCCAGGTCATGCATCGCACAGTAACATACCTGTGTCCTGCTACCGCAGTGGCACAGTGCCCGCATCTACACCGTAATAGTTATGTATCAGTCACCAACCAATACCTGCACACAGACATCTGTGTTACGCTACGCATTGCCCCGTAGACCGTACACGCAACACCGCACCAGACACCGCTGGTGATGTGGTATGTGGTGGACACCATCGTCGCAGACAGTCCATTACGATACCGCCATTACGTTTGCCGTACATGACATAGTGACGGCAGCCATGTGTATTGTTAACTCGCTTCATGGCCAATAATGCGTATCACGTGCGATGCACGCAAAACTACCATGAAATGCGTACAGCATGCCACCAAAAGACACACCTGCCTGTTGTCATGTGACTCCAGGCAGTATGCATACTGCCACTATTAATGCCCTGGGCTGCATTCACTGGCCAGGTGTGGGAATGCTGCCTGCACATCGTTACGCATGTGCTACGTGTCTGTCCACGGTGTGTGTGTCAGTGTGTGTGTCCATGTGTGTGTGTGTGTGTGTGTGTGCAGTGTGTGTGTGTGTGTGACTGTGTGTGTGTGTCTGCATGTATGTAATGTAACTTACGCGTCTTTGTATTTGACAGGTGCCGTGGTATCTCCTCCCAAGTCCATGATGCCAGTGCGTCCCCACAGATACTAGTGGTGATGACCATGTGCAATGAGGCACAGGCAGGTCGCCAGGCATTCGTGCCATTGGAGAACATCAGCATCTTTACATCCCCGCCATCCACCATCATCGTTCAGATGCCTAATACACCTTCAACACCACGTCTACAGATGACGACAGTCACGCCTGTTGGCACCGGTATGAACACCGTGTGGTGGTGGCTGCAGAAGGTGTAAAGGTACACACGCATCGCCAAGCCAGTGTAATGACCGGTGAGTGCCACAGGCATGTGGCGGTGGTGCTACCAGATGTTCGCATACACATACACCTGCCGTATTGGTAGGCAGCAGCTGGTATAACCAGACGCGATGTTCCAGACTGTAATGCATGGCGCAGGCACGCATGAATGGCAGAACCAGGAAGGGCAGAGGCCGCAGAGTGTCCGCAACTACCCCTTGAACAAAACATCCAGTCATTGGCAAATGCCCAACAGCATCCTCGTTGATGCGTTCTGGATAGCGACAGAGATGGCTGGATCTCGACCGAGGCATGGGCCATCCGTGATTCGAGCTGTTGTCTGTGCTGGAACACTCCAGGGTGACGATAGGCATACGGGCATGGGCCAACCACCGCGACAGGTCAACGCGTGCTGCTTCACCTCCCACGCCCACCAATAGTGTTGGTAGCAGCAGCAGCGCAGTTACTACTGTTTCACTCCAGGGATGGCGTACGACGCGGATATCCTCTGATGGTCCTCGTATGCGGACATGCTTCCAGCGGACATGCGTCATCGGAGCGGCCATGAAAGCCTCCACCCAGCAGGCGCGCAATTCCAGGCAGGCTGGCTGGTCACGCTGCGCAGGCGACACAGTGAGCCACCACCGGCACTGTACGGTCTGGGGCTGCCAAGTATACCCCATGTAGGCATCACAGATGACTGAACTGTGTACACACATACCCACACACAGCAAACACAACTGTAGGGCTCCACCACATCCACATGCATTCTGCACAGTCATGCCCAGTAAATGCACAGGCCCTTACACACACACATGATGTCATCCATTGGTACAGCCTATGCCTGTGGCACACATATCACCCTGTGCATATGATGAAGTCTCTGCCACAGAACCGTGAGCTACACCATCGGTGCATGGTTATGCAAACATATTCTGATGCACAGGGTGGACAACATAGTGAGAGGTGTATGTGATACCTGTGTCTGCATAGTATGTGATGTGTA
>NW_025057742.1:0-6447 GCF_019279795.1 Protopterus annectens | reverse complement strand
TATATATATATATATATATATATATATATATATATAAATATATATATATATATATATATATATATATTTTTATATATATTTATATATATATATATATATATATATAAAATAATATATATAATTAAAAAAATTATATAAAAAATTTTTCCCCTACTGTTGAATGACTGTTTAGATATTGAGAAACATAATTTATTTATATCTGAAGTGGTGTAGTGGTAAATCACTTTGGCTATAGTGTGTAGTATCCTGGGTTTGAGAATTGCAAGGGCTGGTTATTTTGTTGCTGGGCAGAACAGTGGGTGTTGGAGATAGAGTGATTAAGGCACTTTAAAGCAGTTGTAAGTGGGTTTGTGCAGGTTTGCGCAGAGCTAAGTGACACTTACGTGAGCTTAGCTTAGCTTATGCCCACTTACTGCTGCTCACAGCTGCTTAAACATGTGCTAATTTTAAATAAAGAAAAGAAAAAAAGGGAGATGGGAAACTGGTGAAATTGGGGCAAGCAGGGTGACAAACAAGAGGAGAATCAGGTAGGGATGTGCAGGACAGGTGTAGGAAAGGACCATAGCTCTGCATTTCTTTGGCAGCAACAGCTGCTTTCGATGTACTTTACAGAGTACTTTTTAAAATTTTTGTGTAGCCATTGATAGCAGTGGGGGGTAGTCTCACCTCATCACATATGTGGCACATTTTGAGTTATCTCTGCTTAAAATCTGAGCTTTGTCCGGCTAAAATCTACCTGAAATCAACTGGACGTATAAATGAATTTAAGTACACTTTTATTTGCTCTTTTTATATAGTACTATATTTAATTTATTTATTTGTTTTTCACTGAATATGATGTTCTAGCTGTATCACAGTGCTGACAATTAATTCTCAGCAGCCTTCTGGTGGAGACATGTGATTGCACTTTGAAGGTTGTGCAGGCCTGCCAGTATAAAACTCAACTGCCAATCATTAGCACTGAGTTCTGTCAACTAACTGGGAAAGCAAGACACAACAACATTAACTCAATGAAGTTGTGGTTGTCTCTACAGAGTACTTGTTAGAATTTCTGTGTAGCCATTGATAGCAGTGATAGTTTTTCTCATCACAGATATTCTGTCCTGCCTTATATAAGTGGTACATTTTGAGTTATCTCTGTTTAAAATCTGAGCTTTGGCCAGCTAACATCTACCTGAAATAAACTGGATGTATAAGTGAATTTAAGTACACTTTTATCTGCTATTTTTCATATGGTACTGTATTTAATTAATTTATTTGTGTTTTTCACTGAATATTAACTCAACTGAAGTTATGACTGTTCTTCACCCGTCCTCCCTGTTCTTGTTTTGGTGTTAATGTTGGTGGCTTTGAAATTGCCCGCCACTCTTGTAGATTTGTATTTGGATACTCCTTCTTGGCCCATCTCATTTGCTCACTCAACTGAGTGCAGTGAGATCATATTCTGATTTCAGGCACTTCAACTGTGTACAAAGAGAGCATTTAGCAAGGACAACACCTGTAGCCTCTTAATCCTGCTCTGTTCCCTCCCTCAAAAAAAAATAAATAAATAAATAAAACAAAATATCTATATATATTTTATTCAGCTGCTCTTACTGTAACTGTCTTAGTTGCTCTTCTGCGTGCTGTTATCTGTTCAGTTGCTCTTACTATGCACTTATTGCTGCTTGTTAGTAGCCTTCTAATTTACTGCCTTCTTCACTTGTTTTTTAGTCATTTGTTAATTTAGTTGCACTTACTTGAACTGTATTTACCTATGTTGCTACATGGGGTGCTGTCACTGCAATTTGAATTGTATTACTGCTGTTTTAGCTGCTTTTCTGTATAAAAAAAAAATCTAAGCTTGTTTCCTGCCTTTCCTGTAACTAGTCAAGTCCAGATACAGACTTGCTGTATCCAGGACTGTTGTACTTCTGAGCCCCAAACCTTTCTGTGTTGAGGGGAAACCTTCTAACTTATCAGTGGGATTGTGAGCACTAGGTAGCCTATCTACCATGGGAAGAGTGGTTTTGGCCCTGAAATTGTAGTGCATTGGCCATTTGGGCAGTTTTTCCATATCTTTCTACTTTCTGGTTAAAAGCCTGTTTTTAGTTTGGTCCCCTCATTTCCTATAACTAGTATAGTCCAGGTACAGATTTGCTGTATACAGGACTGTTGGTAAGCTTCTGAGCCCTCCAAGCCCTTCTGGGTTGGAGCGAAGCCTTTTAGCTTGTCAGTGGGAGTGGTAAGCACTAGATAACCTATCTACCACAGGAGGAGTGGTTTCTGTCCTAGAAATTATAGCTTATTGGCCATTTGGGAAGCTTTTCCATCTCTTTCAGCCTTCTGATTTAAAAGCCTGTGTTTGCGCTTCTTTCCTGCCTTTCCTTTAACAAGTCTTGTCCAGGTACATATTTGCTGTATCCAGGACTCTTTGTAAGCTTCTTAGCGCCCCAAGCCTTTCTGTGTTGGAGGGAAGCCTTCTAGATTACCAGTGGAAGTGGCAAGCACTAGGTAGCCTATCCTCCATGGGAAGAGTGGTTTTGCCCAGAAATTGTAGTTTATTTGGCCATTTGGGCAGTTTTCCATCTCTTTCAACTTGCTGGCTTAAAAGCCTGCGTTTGTACTTGTTCCCTGCCTTTCCTGTAACTAGTCTAGTCCAGGTACAGATTTGCTGTATCCAGGACTCTTTGTAAGCTTCTGAGCCACCCAAGCTTTTCTGTGTTGGAGGGAAGCCTTCTAGCTTATCAGTGGGAGTGGTAAGCATTAGGTAGCCTATCTACCACAAGAGGAGTGGTTCCTGACCCAGAAATTGAAGCTATTGGTCATTTGGGCAGTTTTTTTCCATCTCTTTCAACATTCTGGTTTAAAAGCCACACTTGCACTTGTTTTCCACCTTTCCTGTAACTAGCCTAGTCCAGATACAGAGTTACTGTATCCAGGACTGTTGGTAAGCTTCTGAGCCAAGCCTTTCTGTGTTGGAAAAGCCTTCTAGCTTATCAGTGGAGAAAGCACTAGGTAGCCTGTCTACCATGAGAGGAGAGGTTCTTTGCCCAGAAACTGTAGTTTATTGACCATTTGGACAGTTTGTCCATCTCTTTCAACTTTCTGGTTTAAAAGACCACATCTGCACTTGTTTCCCATCTTTCCTGTAACTAACTTTGGGGTAGCACTAGAAAGCCTTAAACTGATACAAGCCTTCTAGCTTAGAAGAGGCTTTGGAGTGATTAAGCATCAGTTTTCTGTACTTTCTTGCTGTACTTAACTGTTTTCCACCTAAACGCAGATTTTCTAGCATTTATTGTGATTTAAAGGCTTGTTTTTTTCACATATTGTACTTATTTGACTGCCTGCACTTTTAAAAAGTTGTTTTTGTTTAAATAACTTGTTTAACCATTGTAGGCTACACACTAAAGTGCAATGGCCTTTTTCTGATAAGTTTGTAGTCATTTAAAAGCTGTTTACAGTGTATTTTGTACTGTTTTTTGCCCTTATCTTTTAAAAAAAAGTCAGCATTTCCCTTAACCTTTCTATTTCTGGTATGGTCCAGTTTTCAGGCTGGAGCTGAATTCAGGGCAGTGATACTAGTTTCTAAGGTTATATATCTTACTTGGATAGAGGAGGTTTCCTGCTGATTCACCTGTGAGAGGGCTGGGTAACCTATCTGTCCCTGGAGAGTGGTTCCAGCCCGGATGTTAGTAGTTTGTTGAAAACATACATTTTGGGCCATTTCCTATCTCTTTCATTTCCTAGTATAAAAACATGTTTGCATGGTTTTGCACACACCAAACAACCTTCAGATTGGCTACAGATAAAATTATTCCCTGCTCCATAAGTCTCCTCTTCAGTTTTCCTTGAAACTAGTCTAACTCTCCGCCTAGGCACTCAAAAGCATCCTGCAGCCCAGCACTTGCTCAGACCCTAGCCAGCAGAAGCACTCACTTATGCCCACTGGCCTGATTGCCCAGCAGGTGGGCTCTTTATTCACCCCTCACCAACCCAGAGTGACTAAACTGACTCCTTACTACTATTTCAGGCGCGGCCAAGGGGCAACTTCAGGTGTACTCTCCCAGTCCCAGCTGAGTAGTCCTGGGTATCCTGGGGCAATGTTACAACTGCCTCAGCCAGCACACAGGAGCAGCCCCTCTCCACTCAAACCCTGAAAACACTATATCGGGGATGCAATTATACATCAAACTTCAGAGCTAAAGCTTTTCTCACATCAAGACTGGAAGGGAACAGAAGTCAGGAGGAAGGGATAACACTTGCACTTACACCTCTGGCTGCACACAGACCTACTAAAACCAGCACTGGCAAAAATACACATAAGTACAAGAAAATCAGCCTCGGGCTCTAAATGAGAAACCTGCCGAAACATCGAGAGACCTCCCAAAACAGACACTCAACAACCCTGCACCTCCCATCACAAAACAGACAACGCAAAACCGCCAAAATCGGTATTGCCTTTAATCCCACAGCCACTTGGGTGAAACCTTGTACTAACACACCAGAGTAATAGGTGACTCTATAGTCAGGCACACTGGCGGTCACTCACTGGGCTATGGATAAGCAGAGGTTACTGTGCTTTGCCTATCGAGGCCAGAGTCTGCCACCATAACCCCACAAACACTCAGGTCCTCCAGAACTAGAAATTTTCGTATGACTCTGTCATTGTTCATGTTGAGGTGAATGATGTAATAGTACCTCTTGGACTACATAGAAAGAGACATGGAGGCTCTGGATCAAGTAGCCAGGCTGGTATGACTGACCCCTAGGTGGCATCTGCCTCACCAAGAATGATGCCCTCAGTATAAAGAAAAATGATCAATTTCAACAATTGGCTAAACTTCTGGGTGTCATTTCAAAAGGGGATCAGTGTCTGTCGGCCCCTAGGACCAGCAGCATGCTCAAAAAGTCGTGTTACTTCACAAAGAGATGTCTCATGCACCTATGTCTCCCCTAGGCTTTGAATACTGGCCGAAGATACTTGCACCCCTTTGTAAGTGCCTTACTCGAATGAAGTCAAGCCCACCTCCATTAAACGGCACAGTTGACAAAAGGCAGGGGTTATGCTACTCAAAATGAGTTACTAAGTCTAAAATGCCACGCCTTTCGAGCACTTCTCGAGTATGGAGCAGTGACATCTGTGCAGTAACTGGAAACCCTGATTCAAGGCTCCCAGGAGCACCCCAGCACTGCCGAGACCTGGCTCATGTACCACACATTTGCCTGGAGCATGGGCGGAAACCTGGAGGGTGCATCCATGTTCATCAGTAGTACCTACACCTCCCAAGGTTAGTGGCACTGCACTTGATACCTCTGGGACCATCCCATGTACAGCTAACATCAGGTAAATCTGCAGTACAAATTTGGCAGTACTGCTACAAGATCGCTCATATTTGGGACCCACCCACTCCATCTTTCTGAACTGCTGGAAAATATGAGAGGATTCTCTACCGAGACACCCTGATATTAGATTGATTTCCAATTGCCTACATTCATTGGAGCAACTACTCGGTACGACTCCCGGGCCCAGCGCTTTGAGATTCATCCAACTCCAAATGCCTGGATCGGCTAGTAAACTCCCCACCAGAGGTGGCTTGGCTGGACCTGGTCATCACCAACGGGCAACAGGTGTTTCCCACACACGGAGGGTGACCCGATCACTGGTTAGATCGGACCCGCCGACTAATTACTCTGGATGTCATCACACCCCCCACCACCACCCCAATAAAGAGCTACGGTAAAAACTTTTTCTAAAAATAAACTTCACCTACTTAAGGCAAATTGGTAAGTTTCTGCAGCCCTAGGGATACGCTGCCCAAGATGCAGGGCCTTTACAAATGCACTCTGAGCAACTACAAGGGATGCATGGATAGTACCATCCCTAATAAATCAAGACTGCTCCTCTGAGAAACCAGTTTGGTGGATCTCTGCGCCATAAAACAGGCTATACAATAGAGGAGACTAGTTCAGAAAAAAAAAGAAACAAATCCCAAGAAGGAAAGACATCCCTAAGTCAGTATCAGTAAAACTAAAGGTCCCTCACCTGCAAGTCGTAAAGGGGACTGTGCGAAGAAAATAGCGGGGTTTAAAATATAACCATAAAATACTTTAGCTATGTTAAGAATCTAAGTGGCAGCTCATGAATATGCACTGGTGGTGCAAGGCCTGGCACAAAATACTGAACCTACTGATGTGCCAACATCCCTGGCAGATAGATTCAGTGCAAACTTCACTCTCACCCCCAAAGGCCACAACAATACCGAAAAGTGTAGTTCCCAAAATCACAGCAAAAAAATTTCAAAGCCAAAACACAGCCAATGGGACCAGATGGTGTCCCAGGCTGCCACATACAATGAACTAACCCCACCTAAACAGCTGTTCACCTAGCTCCACCTATGCCATAGAATGCACAGCAATGGTTATTCTTCCACAAAGGAAGGGGCCACCCACTGACCCTGGTAA
>NW_025057741.1:0-5421 GCF_019279795.1 Protopterus annectens | reverse complement strand
TTGTCCCTTTTTGGCAAACTATTAAAAACCTAAAAAAACAAAAAAAAACCCCTTTTTTTTGCTGCATATTCCACTGTCTAAACACTGATGATGTCAGCACCCTATAAGTACAGCGGGGGTTCCCAGGAAAAACCCGCTCTGCTCCCCAAAGTGTCATAACATAGTTGGGTGGGGGAACCCTGCAAGTGCTCAGTGTGTGTGACTGTGGGGGTAGTGTGTGAAATTTCCCATGTGTAAGAGAAATGTCCTTTGGCAACTATTACAAAACACATGCTGCATATTCCACTGTCTAAACACTGATGATGTCAGCACCCTATAAGTACAGCAGGAGAAAGCAATCCTCCCAGTAATGAAAAACCCCCCATGCTCTCACAAGTGTTTAACATATTTGGGATTTTCCTACAAAGTTTTTTTTGTCACACAGTTTGTCCATGTGGTTTTTCAAAGACAATACATTATATCAGTAATGTCAATGCACACATGATGTATGTGTGCCACCTACACAATGTACCTGTGAACTCAAAGTTCCCATGTCCAAGCCTGCCTCATGTGAATACATGGAATATGCATAGACAACTGTATGACGGGTGTTCGGGCAGGGGCTGCATGTGGTAGGGAATATGTGGGGTTGTAGATGGTGTCATCCCACCAGCAATACATGACTGGTCTGGAGCAAAAGTCCACATGTTGGTGATGAACAGGTGAAATGTTGTCACCTCTTGTGGGAGTGGTAACAAGTTGTTCCATAGCAATGCAGGGAATAAAAAAACCCTTCAGATAGGGTCTTGAGCTAGAGTAATGCTCACACTCTATTTTTGGGGTGGGAGTCCACCCATATAATGGTTTTTGTAGAGCCCCATATTCCCAGTGTTGTCAGGAAGGCCAAGTGGGTTTCCTGGGTATGGGAGGTGGTGGGGCCAGGCTATGAACCTGAAGGCAGTCTAACCCATTTGGCACATGGATAGGCTCTGATGCTTTGTGCAGTGCCACCAACCGGGGGTGTGTGTACTGAGGTGCCTTTGGATACATCCCCTTTTCCCATGTGTGGGGGCAAGCAAAGGGAAAACCTGGCAGTGATGGTGTGCACCGGGGGCCTTGTACCAGGAGTCTGTTACTGCATGGATATTGCTGTCCCCCAGGGCAGTTTCCACTGCATGCATCTTGAGGTTTACACTGCTGCTGTTGAGTAGCATTTCTATTAGTGTCCATCCTGTGATACCTGTGGGGGGCTAGGGCAGCCTTGCATACAAAGGCACTATGTGTGTAGCAACAGTTCCCAATTCCCCCAAAGCAATGTGGGTCCCCTTTAAACCCCCACTGACAGGCATTATCCCCTTTGAATGTCACTAAAAATGTTAATTGCAGAAACTGAACCTGTCTACATATTGTGGCAGCATTCTTTTTAGTGCTACTGGGGGTCATAACCTGTGCCACAAGTCAGAAGCCCCCCTATGTCCCCAACATGTAGTCCAGGGGGGGCCCCGAGGTCATACACACTGGCCCGACAAACTGAGCCCCCTGCCTTGGAGTGACCGGAATGTGGGGGATCATGTCCCAGCATCTCAGCTGACCTTACCTTGTTCAGCCGGTGGGGGCCCGTGTACTGTGAACAACTTTGGAGCCGTTGTTGGTTTTGGCAGTTTGTTTGTGTGTTGCTTTCAGGTGTCGCTCTAGGCAGGATGCTATTCTGAGATCCAAAATGTACCTGTGTGTTTCTTTTTGGATGTGGTTTTGGGGGTCTATGGGGACTGGGATGTATTCACTGTAGACCCACCACCCGACAGGGGCCTCTGATTGAGTTTCCCCCCGTTTTGGGTATTTGGGCTTCTCCCTGTGTTGTAAGTGTATGGGGGGGGAGAGGGTTTTCTGTGACAAGGAGGTAAAATTTCCACAGACCCCAGATTTACCAACTGGACCAGAGGATTTAAAGGGACCTTTTCACATGCTACCAACAAAAACAAATAAACAAAGGGCCAATGGGGAAAAAGGTACCAAGGTGAATGTAGGTTATGCCCTATTTGAGTCGGCATAATGAATGGTCAGCAAAAGGTAAGCATTGAATGTGTTACGGCGTACATGCAAACGGAAAAATACCTGTCAATAGACATGGCTCATACAGTAAAAGATGTCACTGGGACCACAGACACTGTAAATCTCCTGCAGGTGGTCGTGTTTGGCTCAAGCAAAATGATACAAACAAAGCTCGTAGCGGCCTGTTGTAGACTTTCACAAAAACAATGACGATTCCAGTGGTAAAAGTGCAAATTTCAGGACATAACCTGTACCCAGACATTCCGGTCAGGGGCTTCCAGCCCCACCACAAGTGTTAAAACCAAAACCTTTAATTTAATAATGGTGTACCCAATGCTCATACCCGTAATAAAACACATTCAAATAACAACACTGAGTCACTCACATTCCCATATTTTAGTATGATGATGTACCTGTCCTGGCACCACAGTATCCTTGACATGTATGGAGACTCTCCCTCCTGTCATAGTTAGTTCTGTGTTTTGGTGCTGTCATGCATGGTATGAGGTGTGACCTTGTAGTGCTGGTGTGCTCTTGTGAGCCTTGAACCTGTTGTGTAGTACTGCACAGATATCAACATCCTCAAACATCCCCATTGCAGAGTCGGGGTGGACAGCATGCAACTTTCAGTTGACATGACCATCATTGAGTATCAATATGTACATTGTTGTATCCCCCGTGCTACCTAGGGGGGCCATCCCTTGACAGCCTCACCACCAGTATGCAAGGATGTGCAGACAGAACGCTGTGGGAATTACTATGGGTGTACAAAACAATACAATGACATTCATACTGTAACTGCATCAGGCATGCTGGGATACACCCACAATTATATCATTACACTGTACTGTTGTCAACATCATACTATTACAACACGTCTATGTAGTCACCCTGTGCATCAGCACCATGTTAACCTGTTCCTGCACCGATTTTACAGATTGCAGGAGGTGGCACAGTTTCATCATATGCACAGGGTGTGTACCTGGTATGCCTGAGTCTGCCACTGATACAACCAATTGACATGTCTGTCTGTGTGTGTGTTGGTGAGGGACAGCAGTACAAGATGGGGCAATGTTGATGCAGTGTGTGCTGTATGCAGTAGCCCTAGGTGTTATCACTTTGCATGTGTGTATGAAAGCACACAGTCCCACCTCATGGCTGCCATATACAGGTGTTTGTGGACAGCTACAGACTGTACCTGCCAAGTCATACAGATCACTGTCTGTGGCCCTGGACATGGTACCTGTGCCTGGCAGGGGTGCTACGGACCATATCAGGTCCCAAGCCAGACTGGGTACTGTCATCAGAAGCGGGTGGTTGGTGACGGGAACGGTCCCTGTTGGGACTGTCCAGCCAGGGGCACATGGTCTCCTGGGGGGTCTGATGACAGCACAGACCCAGCATTGCTGGGGCTGCTGCTGGCACTATGTGAGCGCGGGCCTGTTGCCCCAAAAGCTGCAGCTGCTGCGGGCTGGCGGCCACATCGATGCCTCAACCGCCACCATTGCCCTGGCTCATGGACATGTAGTTGTGGAACAGATCTAATGTGCCCCCAAACGTCTGTCAATGACCTCGGTGAAGCGGATGGCAGCCCAACATCACGCATACTGTCACTCATGGGTGTGCAAAATGCTCTCAGCTCCCTCAGACCCTGTCTGGTGTACCGTTCCATACGTGACTGTGCCTGCATTACAGCCCAAACATAGCTGAGGTTGAAAGACCTCTGTGGGCAGTCTGACAGGGGTGCCCCCGGATGCTCCCACGAAACCCCCGGACATTTCCTGTGTGGTACCATGTCAGGACCCTGGCCATGGCTGCTGTGTGGGGATGCATGCACCACCGATACCACATTCCCTGGTCAATGCCCACTGTATCCTGTCCATCACCTAGGGACATTGGTGACAAAGGATGTATTGGCAGGATGACTGTCCCATTGATGGGTCACAGCTGTGTAGTGTCAATTGGCTGACCAATGACGGACCCTGGCACACCTACCTGTGCCATTACACAGGTATCATTTATCACTATCCACAGCAGCTGATTCAGGTTCCTGCTGCAAAACACCAGAGCAGCACCAGAACCTGTGGGAGTAAGACAGGAAACACAGTTTACAATTTTCACTGTACATGCACATGCACACATCCCGAAAAGGGGAAATGCACATGCACATGCACACAGGGGCACAAAAATGCACACAGGGGCACAAAAGGGGCACATGCACACATGCACACATGACATGCACACATGCACAGGGGCAAAACATGCACATGAAAATGCACACACACATGCAAAATGGGCTCATGCACAAAAAGGGGCACATGCACACATGCACACAAAATGCACACATGCACACACCTCAGTATATGAGTATAAAACACAGACACAAACACACCTGCAATCAAAAAATAGCACTACTGCTTCAGCCTATTATTACTATTAGTATCAAGAGTATTGAAGGTAATGGTATTACACACTCACCAGCATGGATAGGCTGCCTTGATGTTACACCAGAGGGACCTGCAGAAAAGAGACATTTATTGTCAGTGGGCACAACTGTGCCATTGATACTGTGGGCATGATACAGTTCAGTAGTGCAACAGTTAGCTTCCACAGGTTACTGCGATATTGAGAATATCACTTGCACAATAATTACCAAGATTACAGCTACAAAACGAGGACACACCTCACACATGCATAACCTAACAGTGTACAGAAGGTCAACTTTCACATGGCATGTTACCTGCTGTTTCCTGCTGCTTTGGGTCCAGCCTCCATCATTACACATGTATGCTGCTGCTGTTGCTGTTGGGCTGGAGCCACAACACTTAGGAGTAGTCCCTCCAGTCTGGTGAGGGGGGGGGGGGTGTCTGGACACCCCACCACCTGTGGCAAGCTGCTGCCTGTGGGTATCCAATGCATGCTGAGGACATTTCTAATTAAATCACTGCAGTGATGGCGTACCTGCTCATATGTCCGGTTATGTGTGCCTATGTCATTTACCCGGACCAGGGCTTGCCACAGTGCAGCCCTCTCCTGCTGGTTCTGGCTGGGTGGAAAAGAGAAAATCCGCACCAGGCTCTGGTGTATCTCTTCCTCCACTGCAGCGGAGTAAAAGGGTTCGCTGGTGAACCATAGCCCTGAAAAGGAGAAGGAAAATATGTCACAATTTCAAGGAAACTATTCATTTAACATAACCTTAAAAAATTAATGCAAAATTATGGTACTTTTCCCTAGGGAAATTTCAGGTTGTCAATTTTATATGAAAATATATGTCTCCCGAAACTTAACATACACTTTGGGAGACTCAGATGTCAAGGGACAAGTCCTGCATGTAGGAAAACAAAAGAATTTGCTTAAAAGAAAAAACATAAATTTCCTAGACCAAACCTT
>NW_025057740.1:0-6419 GCF_019279795.1 Protopterus annectens | reverse complement strand
GCTTAGTAAGTTTATCTATGATTCCAGAGTGGGGGATGGTGTTGAAGGCCTTTTGCGAGGTCCAGATAGGCTGTGTGATCTGCCTTACCCTCGTCCACAGCTCTGCAGACTGATTCAAAGAAGTCAGTCAGGTTCAGGAGACAAGATAGGCCCTTCACGAACCCAAACTGGGTGGGATCCAGTGTTTGAAGGTTGCCAATTGTCTTTCGTTATAACTTCCGTGATAATCCGTTCTGTGCCTTTACAGATCAGGCTTGTCAGACTGATGGGATGGTAGTTCCTGGGATCCAAGGTGAATCCCCCCTTGTGGAGTGGGATAACTGTAGCTGTGCGACACTCAGTTAGCACGAAGCCTGAGGTGAGGCTATGATTAAATATGGCACTTAGGTGAGGTGCCAGTTCATTTTGTAGTTCATGTAGTACACAACCCAGGATGTCATCTGGTCCCATGGATGCTGTATTCTTAGCTTTGGAGAGTGCAATTTCTGCCTGTGTGGCTGTGATTACTGGAATTTGACAATCTTTTGGTATTGAGAAGGGCCCTTTAGGGGGTGAGGGGGGTGAAGTTGGCACTAAATCGATCTGCCAGGATATTGGAAATATCCTTGGAATCAGTATATTTAATTTCATTCTGTTGTAGCTCAGAGCAGATCTGAGCATTGCCATTTAGATTATTGACATAACTATAGTATGCCTTGTGGTTGTCTTTGGAATTTTTGGCAATTTTGTTTTTGTAACTAGCTTTGGAGGATTTTATGAGGGATCTCAGTTTCTTAGTGTGGCTGGTAAGGGAATTTTTTGCATCCTGGGATTTTCCTCTTTACTGCAACAGTTTCTTCCTTATGTTATATAGTTTGTTAATGGCAGGGGACCACCAGATTGGCTTCCATTTTTTGGAGGAGAGCTTCTTAGTTCTATTTCGGATGGCACGATTCATGCAAGAGAGGATGTGCTCGTACAGTGCCTTAGTGTAGGATTCAGCAGTTGAACATTCAGCTCCCATCTGCATGGGTGTCATGAAGTTTGTCACTTATGACTTGAGTAGCATGAAGTTGGCTTTGGAGATGTTATTTACAGAGGTTTCCTTACTTGGGGGTGGGGGTGGGATGTGGTTGTCAAGGATAATTTGCTTATGGTCAGACCTGACTAATGAGGGGGTGACCACTGGTGTGGAGCATATATCTCCCATGTTGGTAATGACCAGGTCTAGGATACTGGAGCCCCTACTGGGACAATGGATTAGTTGATCCGGGGTGTTGGAATTTATGAATTCCAAGAATCATTGGGAAAAGGTGTTGGTACACGAGTAGTTTTCCCAGTTAATGGCAGGTTAGTTGAAATCATCCAGTATTAGGGTGTTTGGTTGTATCTTAATATTTTCTATTATATTTAGAAAGGTGTAGTGAGAATCTTGGGGCATGGTGGGAAATCTGTAGTAAGCTACAATTTGGATTGCAGTCTTACCTAGTGTTAGTTGCACCTGGAGAATTTCAGATGTATTGTATTGGGCAACTAGCCTGGAGGTGTGAATATCCTTGATGAATATGGACACCCCTCCACCTTTAGTGCTTTGGTCTTGGTTTGGTGGCCAAAAAGTGTGGTAAGAGTTGTAGCCTGGTATTGCAGGGGTGCTGTCTGGAGCCTTGAATCAGGTTTCAGTTACTGCACAGATATTGATGTTCTCCATTTTTAGGAGTGCCTCGAGTGAGTGCATTTTGAGGTTTAGACTTTTAGCATTGACTAGCATTACCTTCAGTTTTTGCATGCTTGTATCTGTTACACTGGTGGTTTTGTCTTTTGAACTTTGCCGAAAAAATGCACTATGGGGTAGCAAGTTTTTAGCTAGATTATGCAGTTATTTTTTTTTATAGTAAGACTGGTTTGAAGGAGATTTATGTTTCTGGTATGTTTTACAGGCTTTGTTTCTGCCATGCATGATGGATTAGGTATGTGACAATAGCCAAGGAGAAAATTTGTTCTTGATTATTTTCCTTCTGGAGGAGCTAGACTATGTACCATATGCAGAAATATAGTGTTAAATTTGTCAACTGCTTTGTCTAGAGGTAGATATTTAAGAAAGTGCCAATTTATAGTGTTTATTATGTTGGTAAATGTAAATGGGTTAAAGTTAGTTAAGTCATGAATAGTTTCATAAGTATGCTGTTTGTGAGGTTGGGAGATAAGTCTGGTGATACAAGTTGGATGATGGTCACTAATGACATCAGGAAGTGTTATTGTTTCACAAAAGTTATTGGGGTGGGAAACTAATATCCATTCTATGACTGAGCTGCATTGCTTGGATTTGTTGATATAGGTGAGGTGCTGTATTAATTGAGAAAAGCCAAAGAGATTGAAACTTCTAGTGGGGAAATTTGTGGACAGTTTCAGCCAGTCAGTGCTAACATCTCCAAGGATAATCATTTCATGGGAGATGTTAGATGACACCCAGGATGATATGTCTTCTAGGGTAGATAGGTTGTTTCTGGGGGGAATGTAGAAGGCTATAATACAGATGTTTTTACATTTATTTAACTTAAGTTGGAGATAGTTAGATCAGCATTATTGAAGGTGGGAATGGGCTTGTTGTGGGGAGTAAGGGAAAATGTTATGGATAGGCTATAGTAATGTCTCCTGCTTTTTTATTGAGCTGGTCTGTCCTATGCATATTAAAACCAGGGTGAAGGATTTCTGTGCCTTTGATGTGGAGTTTAAGCCATGTTTCTGTGGTAACCAATATGTCAGGGGAGTACTGGGTAATCCAAGCATGGAATTCATTAACTTTGTTACAGATACTACTTATATTTAGAGAGAGAGAAATCTGAGTTTAGTGTGATTTGAATTACTGTGACCAGAGGATGGTAGTAGAATATCTTTGGTCCCAGCTTTGGTTTGATATCTCCACATAGTAGTGGCTGGTATTTAGACAGGTGAAATAGACTATTTTTAGAAGAGGATTAAAAAAAATGAGTTTGGTGTTTGCTGGAGGGGTAAGGTAGTCAAATACTTGAACTTGACAAAGAGTAGGGGGGAGATTTGACAGAGGTTGGTGGAAATAGGTAGGGAGTAATGATCAAGGTGGAGATAAAGCATGGAAGAGCATGTTGGAGATATAGACTTACAGGGTATTGGGATATTGTAGAATGAGAGAAAAAAGACTGAAAACGAATATGGAGAGGAGGCTTAGGTGAAGCATGGTGGGGTAGTTGGAGGACTAGGACTACTTGCTAGTATGAGTAAGATATAATATGAAGACAACAGTACTTGGGGTAGCTGCGGAAGTATTGTATAAAGGAATAGTTTTGGACTTTAGGAAATAGAGTAGAAGGAAAGGTAAAAGTAGTATATTAATAGAAAGTAAGAGCAGTATAAAAGGGTGGGCTTATAAAACAGTAGTAGAATACAGAGGCCAGGTGAACAGATGATGTAAGTGGGAAGTGACTGGTGAGTTTAAAATTATGGGTGTAGCTAAGAATTATAAATTTAGGTGTGGTGGAGGGGGGTGTATGGGATTAGGGGGTAGGGTAGGGGAGTGAGCCCAAGAGTAGCAAGGATGAACGCAGTGAGCAGGACCCTTTCCACACTGAGCACCAAACCAAAAAAAAAAATCAGTAAATTGGTGGACAACAGGTATGGGATGCTCTAACAGAAGGCATTACTTTCTTAGTATTTCTATCGGGTGTATATCATAATCACAAAAGCAAATAATGCAGAACGGCATTACATCAAATACAAAACCATGAACGCTGATAATAGCGAAGCCGAGGAACATCGAATTCTTACATAGGGCAAGAATTTGGTGGGTCATTCCACGGCTTCGCTATTACCTCCACTGTGGTGCGATCTCGGAGTTGGTATATTTAAGTAGTGAGGGTAACATTGGGTGATGTGGGGGTGAAGCTCCCCACATTAGACATAGGTTTTTGGTGTGCTTGTGTTGTGTGTGTGTTTCTCGGAACAGCGATTTTTTTCCCAGGGAAAACAATTTTCTGTTCTGAGATTTCGATTATATCACATTTCGAACTTCCAAGTTTGAGCTTATGGTGTTCAATATTTTGGAAGTTCGATAATGTGATATAGATCCTTCCTGTCTAGGAAAAGAGTAAGAATACGAAAGCTAACTATGATATTTGGGTAGATAGTTACAAGAAACAACCCTGATATCCTGTTCTACTTGCTTAGATGACAAAACAGTAAATAAAAGACTAAATAATATGGAGGGAAATGGAAGGTTAAAAGCTACAGCATCTCAGCTAGTGTGTGTGCCACAGCCTGGCTATATTTGCCTTACAGAGTGAAAAAATTCTAATATAAACAGTATCGCTGAAGACAAAACCTACATTGCAGGACTGGTGTTCTCTTTCCCCATTTTAGTTATATAATTATTTGTATGGGTTCCATATGATAAGGCAGCAGTAGAAGTCAGAAACACTCTTCAAAACCCAGCTTGGGGGGGGGCACTCGTGTGTAGATGATATTTTTTATTCAGTGTGTAGATGATTGTAAGAGTACTGTAAAAGTGAGTTTCAAAGACAGAGATTAGAGGATAGAGCAGTTAACAAATGGAAGAGATACTTAACATAATGGGATAATAGTAATATGCTGATGAAAACAAATATAATTACACTAAATACATTAAACTACACACTAATTTAAAATCCACAAATATAGTGGCAAGTATAGCAATCTCTTGGAACAAACTGTTGACCAAGATTTGGAGCAGGGATAGTTAAGAAGAGGTGAAATTAAACCAAAAGATTAAAATCTAATAATGTCAGCCTGGAATAGTGTACAATATGCATGCTGGTTTACAAAGTCTTTTGAAAACATCTGAGAAAATGACAAATGCAAGTCCTGTAAAACAGAACTGGAAACAATCACTCATCTTGTTGCTGAGTGTGATATACTCATTGTGGACAGCCTGTACAATGAAAGGCATAACAATGTGCCATGACGGCTGCAATGGGGATTGGGAAGACATTCCATACCCACTGTATGGCCCATTGCAGTGTGTTAGTAGTTTGTGGCTCAGTGACAGACTGCACAATACTTACAGTTGACACAGCCTTAGGCTGTACCTATGTATGTGGCTGGTGGCAGTTAGCATTCATGCCTATATACATGTGGGTAATTGGGGGCAGCCAGTAGTCACAGGGCCTTCACATGTCTACATATTGCACACAGATTGTGGTTGCCACCTTATCAAATGTGGACTGTGGGATACTTCTTGTAGTAATGTGACATTTGGCAGGACATACCATACCCACGGCAAGTGTAACACACAGGACTTACTTTGGTTTGCTACTATAACACCTTATTTGTGTGACATTACCTTAGTTTATGCTATTTGTCATAACATTATGGTGCTTCTGATGTGCAATAACTGCTCTATGCAATTAGTAGACAACTGTATGTATTGTCTGTTGTCCTACACTTTTGGGACCTGTTTATAGCTTCAGTTGTCACAGGTCACACCATGCCAAACATGGAATGCAACTTGCAGGGTGGTACAGATGGTGGCCATACCTGTGACCTCTGCATATGTCTGCAGATTGTCCTGATGTTTAACACATATTTTACTTCCATTTGTCATAACATTGTGGTTTTCTGGCAAAGTGTTAGAAAATCATGACAGACTAACATTACAAATTAATGACAGATATTGTCATGTAACAGCACATAGCCTTTGGAAAGTGCATTCAGATGCACAACCTGTTCTGGTATCTACTTTCCATGCGTGTCACAGCAATATGTGAAGGCTGTGCTCAATGTTTGGTTTTTGCCCACTTTTCCATATGGCTTTAACCAAATTTCTTTCTGTGAGGGGTTGAGATGTATGCTGGTGTCCATAACACAGTTAGACTGCTGCAAGGGGATATGCATACCCACACACACACACACACACACACACACACACACACACACACACACACACAGTTGCCAGTATTGAGATTAGAACCCCTAACTATCTAGTTACAAGTACTATAGTGCTACACAGTACATGCCACAGAACTTAAAGAGTTGAAGGGTGTCCAAAGAATGACATCAGCAGGCCTTGTAAAGTAGGGCAATAGGAAAGTTACTGGGTGGGAAAGTCCTCAAAATACTTTACCCTACAAACACAGACAGTTGCCAGTGCTAAGATTATAACCTCTCTCTATCTAGGTATTTGTACTATAGTGCTACATAGTTATCACATGCGCCACAGAAATTTTTGGGTTGACAAGTGTCCACAAGTATTTCTAATGTGAATGAGATCAGCAGGCCTTGTAAAGTAAGGCAATGGGAAGTGTACTGGGTGGGAAAGGCCTCAAAATACTTTGACCTACAAACACCCACACACAGTTGCCAGTGCTGAGATCAGAAGCCCTACCTATCAAGTTATTTATACTATAGTGCAACATATTTATCTCATGCACCAC
>NW_025057739.1:0-7430 GCF_019279795.1 Protopterus annectens | reverse complement strand
AAGGGGGTATTTGACCAACAGTGAATACACTCAAACATCTACATTTATGGTAAGTACACAACTGTACTATGTTCTTCGTGTTCACTGTTGCAGTCATTACAGGTAGAATCCCAAAGCTATGGTTGGAGGCTGGAGCTAAACAGCATTAGGTGGCTATGAGGCCCTGCAGCACTGCAGTGGCAAAGCCTCCTGGACTTGGAGAAGAGGCAAATGGTAATGCTTTGTACAGGTGTGAACAGAACTCCAAGTAGCAGCTTCTAGAATGTCTTTGGTTGGTACTTCTCTGAGAAAGGCTGCCGAAGTAGCTACAGCTCTGGTGGAATGAGACCTAATGCCCATCGGCACAGGATTACCATGGTGTGAGTAGCAGAAACGGATGCAGTGGCTTAGCCACTTTGAAATTGTCTGCTTTGAGACAGACTTTCCTTCTGATCCTGCAGCATATGACACTAGTAATTGCTCAGCTTTCCTTAGAGCTTTTGTTCTGCTCAAGTAGAATCTTAGCTGTCTGTGTACGTCCAAGGAATGCAGAATTCTCTCCCCTTTGTTCTGTGGATTTGGATAAAAAGTTGGCAGATGAATTGTTTGGTTAAGAGCCACAGTGGAAACCACCTTGGGCATTAATGTAGGATTTGTCCTCAGAGACACCCTGTCTGGGTAAAATATAATAAAAGGTTCTACAGCCATGAGGGCCTGTAGCTCTGAAACCCTTCTTGCTGAAGTAACTGCTAGTAGCAGAGCTGTCTTCCATGATAAGAACTGCAGATCAGTGGTAACGGCTGGTTCAAATGGAGGCAGGGTGAGCTTTCCCAACATATAATTGAGGTCCCATGCAGGTAATGGTGATCTAGGAGGCCTTAGGTTTTTGGCTCCTCTAATATACTGCTTTAGTATGAGAAAAGATTGGTGGCTCTGTATTGTAATGAGCCGAAATGGCAGAGGCATGGATTTTGATTGATGAGAAAGACAGGCCTTTGTAAAGCATCTCAGTTAAGTATTGTAATATCTGAGGAATATGTGGTTCTGCTGTATCAGTTCCTTATGCTCGATTCCAAGGACAAAATCTCTTCCATTTGTCAGCATAAGATTTTCTAGTACTAGGCCTCCTGGCTTCCAAATTGACATCCATTACAGCTTTACTGAGGGTGTGTGTATGATTCATGATTAGCCATGCTGCCAGGTTCAGAGTCTGTAGTTGATTGTGCAGTACATGATTGTTTTGCTGGGAAAGTAGTTGTGGTCTTTGAAGCAAGGTCCAAGCTGGGTAATGAGACAAGTTCCTTAGATTGGGTACCAGTATTGGCGCCAGTCTGGGGCAATTAATATCATCTTTGGCTTCTCTTGTTTGACTTTTAGGACCTTGGGTAGAAGAGGCAGAGGGGAAAGGCATAAACTGATAGGTTTTCCAACTGAAGATAGGCCCCACTTTCCATGCTTGTCTGTGATAAGTCCTTGTGCAGAATCTTTCAGTTGATAATTTTGAGGAGAGGCAAATAGATCTATGTCTGGCCCCCCATTTCTCTGTTATCATGCTGAATACTTGTGGATTTAGTTTCCGTGAGGATCCATAAGGTTTGCAAAATCTGTCTGCCATTTTTCCTGGCAGGAATTGAGCTTGAAGATTTATTTGGGTAAGGTCAAAGCTGTGTCCCACAGTGCCATGGCTAATCTGCAAAGGGGTATGAGTGTGTACTCCCTTGTTTGTTTATATACCACATGGGTGTTGCAGGTCTTTATCAGTAGTTGTCCTGGATGAAGTCCTTGAAGCTGGCATTTTGAACAGCTAGCATCTCTTTTGGTTGATAGGCATTTGATTTTTAAGCCCTGATATGGGGCCCCCAGGCATAATCTAATCTGATGAGTTTGGCTGGGGGTAGAGTGAAGGGCAGCCCCATGTTTTGGTGACAGGCCTTTGCCCACATAGAAACTCCTGTTGCAGGCAGGGATGAGAGGAATCATTGTTTCCAGACTGTGTGAATGCTGACTCAGGGGTACCACTGAAGTTTCCTCATATGCAGTCTTGCATATGGAATTAGTAGGATGCAGGATGCCATGAAGCCCAGAGCCTGCAGAATTTGTCCAGAAGACTGGGTTTTGTTGCCATCAGAAGTAAGTAGTCAGTTGCCTTTGTTTGTCTGGAGGTAAGCCATCTGGGCAGTTGTATGCTTGCACCCAGGAATGTTATCTTTTGAGAGGTACCAGTTGTGATTTCTTTTGTTTATTGTGTACCCTATGCACGCAAGCCTTTTCACAAATGCCAGGTGTCGTAGAGGAGTGTCCTTGTTCTCTGCTTGAATGAGACAGTCATCCAAGTAAGGATATATCTGAATACTTCTTTGTCTGCAAAATGAAATTACTGGTGCCAGGCACTTTGTAAAGATCCTGGGCGCAGTAGATACGCCAAAGAGCAGTACAGAGAATTGGTAATGCATTAAGCCAGCCTTGAATCTGAGGTATCTTCTGCACGGTCTTATTGGGACATGCAGGTATGCCTCTTTTAGGTCTAAAGTCACCAGCCAAGTATTCTTGCCCAGCATGGGCAGAAGCTGCTGCAAAGTGAGCATTGTGACTTTTGGAATGTCCAGGTATGTGTTCAAAATCGATCACTCCAGTATTCCAGGCCACCACCTTCAGTCTAGTAAAACCTTGTCCTTTTTCCTGTTCTGGTACTGTCTGAATGGCCCCATATCCATAAGGGACGAACCTGTTTCTGTGCCTCTGCCCATGTTTTTGGCAGGTCTGGCCAACCATTTGTCATTGGCAGAGTGTGGAAATGGAATCTGTATCCCTGTGATGATGTTTAGTACCCACTTGTCCTGGGTTATTAACTGCCAATTTTGAGCAAAAGTGCTAATTTTCCCCTATGGGTGCCAAAAGATAAGTGCTTGGTGTAGGCAGCGGGAAGTCATTGGGATTGTTTTTTGTAGGTTTGCGCTTTATCTCCTCCAGATTTGGAGGTGGACCATTGCTGACCTGTATGTATCTGAGCCTGGTACCTGGAACCCTTAGGGTCTGGATTTGCCCCTTTGACTCTGTCTGACACAGGAAAAGACCGATTTTTGTAGGCCAGTGTCTACTGAATCTTGGTGGCTGCACTTGTAAGAAGTCTTTAACAGTTTGCATAGACTTAGCTTTGTCTTCCATTTTCTTTAAAACCTCTTCTGCCTTAATACCAAACAGAGAATCATGCTGTAAAGGTGCATCTAGCAATTTAGCTTTAACATGATCAGGCAAATATTGTTCCTTTAACAGGCATGCCTTCTAATCACAGATCCAGTAACTGCGGCTCTGCAGGAGGCCTCTAAAGAATCAAAACCACATTGCAAAGTATGCATGCAATAATTCCTGCAATTCCTTATTTTCTGCACATTCTGAAATCGTCATTTTCTGTTTCAGCAATCCCAGAACATGTTGTTGGTACTTAAGCATATGAAATTGACAGTTTAAGGCCCTGATAGGCAAGGTTGCAGATGTAGAAACCTTTTTTCCCCCATCTGTCCAGTGCCCTTGAATCTCTGTCAGAGGGGGTAGGATTTTTTGCTGTTGAGGCCTTAACTCCCTTTGGACCCTGCAAAATTGGTTCAGGATCAGCAGCAGGGTTTTGAAATAAAAATTTATGTGAGTCAGGAACCCTGTAAGATCTGTCAGGCTTACTGGGAGCTGGAGGTAAAGAATCAGGGGTCAGGCTTGACTCCGAAAAAACATCATCCACAATGTCTAACATAGGGGGAATGGCTAAACGCTTGTTCTGAGGGAGAAGGAGGAAATCCCTGAGCCTCTTTTTTGATTCTGAGAAGTCATGACTCTCCCAGTGAAAATGCTCCCTCAAAGTATGCAAGGTTTCTCCAAATGAATAATCAGGAGGAGATGCAGATGGAATAGACTCCTCAGCATCAGAATCCTCATAGGGAGGTAAAGATAATTCCTGATCAGAAGAGGAATCAGAAGAAACAGATACCTGATCTGAAGATTCATAGTCAGTGTCATGCCTAGGCCTCTTATCTGGAGGGGGATGGGTACCCTGATCAAGGTAATAGGTCTTCAGCCATTTTGATCATCTGTTTTTAGGCATAGAGGCCTGTGCACGGCTCAGTCATCGTTTTTAGTTTTAGAAGTCTTTGCCTTTTGGTTTTGCAGCTTTCGGGTTTGATGTAAAATGTTGAGGTCTGAATACACCCTCAGAAGCCAGTGCCATTCGACCATGAGGAGATACATCTGTCGGTCCAATACCTTGAGTATCTTGCATGCCTCCACATGGGTGTCGGAGGCCTTCGAAGGTAGATATCAGGGCTTTCACTGAGTACTGCGAACCGACTGGCTTAGGAGAAGCTTTGTGTTTTGGATCTCGATTGCCTTTCTGTCCTTTCTGTGTATGTACTCTGATTGCTATCCGATGACATTCTCAGTTGCATCCGCTACTTAGATGCAAAATAAACAGACGCTTAATAGTGCTTAAATCTAGCACAAAACCGGCCAGGCACTGATCTCCTAGACAAGGAATACAGTATAAATGGAAATCCTTATGAGGTATTTGCTTCCCACAAGTAATACAATTATTAACTTTTTCTGACATTGGTAAAAGCAAGAAAAGTTTCCAATGGGGTACTTAGCTTTATTGAAGACTTCTGAAACTCAAAATAATATTTCAGTAGTCAACCGGTACTTGCTAAATACTTCTTGCTTCGGCAAGAAAGACTAAAGAAAATGGTGTCGGCTGCATGCTTTATACCCCCACGACTGACATGGAAGAGGAGACAGCAACCGGCGGGACCCAAGACTTTGGAATTCAGGCCGATTGAGGGCAACCTGCCAGCAGATTACCCAAATGTAATGACTGCAACAGTGAAACACGAAGAACATCTGAGCTATGACAGCATCTGAATCGCTTAGATATAGTAAAGCTTCTTCTAATTATGGTGGTAAAAATCACCAAAAAAAATGGAAATCAAAGTCCAAAACCAACTTTATTAGAAGTAGTACTGTAACAGATAAAATTACCAGACGTGGCAACTTTAGAAAAGGGAAGGCGGAAACTACACAGGAAAAATGGGAACTGTGGGAATAATATATGGAGAGAAGGAACGAAGATAAAAAGAAGGGGAGATATGAATGAGCTGTATAACTGACAATGACTGGTTAGATAAGTGATGTCTAATGTTTGCAACTACAGTTATTTCATTGGTGTCTGCGATGCATAATGTTTGCAAATAAAGTGGTGTCAATGTTTGTTTTTCATTTATATAAATGCAAGATTGCCCATGTCATATGCAATAATTTAAGGGTTCAAATGCAACACTGACTCACTGATTGCTGTTTTACACAGAAAATCACTGCCAGTAATATCTCTATTTGCTCCAAGAGTGATTCACTGCAAGTATGATTTTGTTTCTTATGGCTGTATGACTAAGGAGTTAAAATATTTAACAAAAAGAGAATGCTGAAATGCTTTATTTAGGATTTGATGAGTTGCAGCTTCCACTGATTTCTTTCAATCTGCTGGCAGGCTGCCCTCAGTCCTGAATTCTCTTGGGTCCTGGGTTGCTGTCTCCTCTTCCAGGGCCCAGGTGGGTATAAAGCATGCAGCCATTTCTTTTTTTTTCTTGATGTCAGGTCCCAAAAGGTAGCAAAATATATATATATATAAATATATATATATATATATATTATATATATATATATAAAAATAAATATACATGCATCAATTTAAACTTTATCTTCATCTACAAGCAAATACACCACATAGCAGAGAAGGAAAGATAAACTCCAGAATGACAGGGGGATGGCGGGAGGGTAACCTGGACCGCAACAGTGAATACACTCAAACATCTACATTTATGGTAAGTGTACACAACTGTACTATGTTCTTCGTGTTTCACTGTTGCAGTCATTACAGGGTAGAATCCCAAAGCTATGGTTGAGGCTGGAGCTAAACAGCATTAGGGGGCTATAAGGCCCTGCAGCACTGCAGTGGCAAACCCTTTCCCTGGACTTGGAAAAGAGAGGCAATGGGTAATGCTTTGTAAAGGTGTGAACAGTACTCCAAGTAGCACCCTTCTAGAATGTCTTTGGTTGGTACTCTCTGAGAAAGGCTGCGTAGCTGCAGCTCTGGTGGAATGAGACCTAATGCCCTGGGCACAGGTACCATGGTGTAGTAGCAGAACGGATGCAGTGGCTTACCACTTTGAAATTGTCTGCTTTGAAATAGCCTTTCCTTCTGATCCTGCAGCATATGACACTAGTAATTGCTCAGTTTCTTAGAGCTTTGTCCTGCTAAGTAGAATCTTAGCTGTCTGTCGTCCAAGGAATGCAGAATTCTCTCCCTTTGTTCTGTGGATTTGGATAAAAAGTTGGCAGATGAATTGTTTGGTTAAGAGCCACACTGGAAACCACCTTGGGCATAATGTAGGATTTGTCCTCAGAGACACCCTGTCTGGGTAAAATAAAAAAAGGTTCTACAGCCATGAGGGGGCCTGAAACCTTCTTGCTGAAGTAATGCTAGTAGCAGAGCTTCCATGATAAGAACTTAGATCAGTGGTAGGGTGGTTCAAATGGAGGCAGGGTGAGCTTTTCCAACATATAATTGAGGTCCCGTGCGCAGGTAGTGGTAATCTAGGAGGCCTTAAATTTTTGGCTCCTTTAAGATACTGCTTTAGTAAAGGATGAGAAAAGATTGGTGGCTCTATATTGTAATCAGCCGAAATGGCAGAGGCATGGATTTTGATTGATGAGAAAGATAGGCCTTTGTCAAGTATCTGAGTTAAGTATTGTAATATCGGAGGAATATGTGGTTCTGCTGTATCAGTTCCTTGTGCTTGATTCCAAGAACATAATCTCTTCCATTTGTCAGCATAAGATTTTCTAGTACTAGGCCTCTGGCTTCAAAATGACATCCATACAGCTTTACTGAGAGGTGTGTTGTATGATTACATGATTAGCCATGCTGCCAGGTTCAGAGTCTGTAGTTGATTGTGCAGGACTGATTGTTTTGCTGGGACAGTAGTTGTGGTCTTTGAGCAAGGTCCAAGCTGGGTATGAGACAAGTTCCTTAGATTGGGTACCAGATTGGCGGCCAGTCTGGGGCAATTAATATCATCTTTGGCTTCTCTTGTTTGACTTTTAGGGAAACCCTTTGGGGAGAAGAGGCAGAGGGGAAAAGGCATAAACTGATAGGTTTTCCAACTGAAGGGTAGGCGTCCACTTTCCATGCTTGTCTGTGATAAGTCCTTGTGCAGAATCCCTTTTAGTTGATAATTTTGAGGAGAGGCAAATAGATCTATGTTTGGGCTCCCCATTTCTCTGTTATCATGCTGAAACTTGTATTTAGCATGAGGATCCATAAGGTTTCTGCTTAAATCATCTGCCAGGTTTGTTTTCCTGGCAGGAATTGAGCTTGAAGATTTTGGTAGTCAAGCTTCCCGTGCCATGGCTAA
>NW_025057738.1:0-7038 GCF_019279795.1 Protopterus annectens | reverse complement strand
TCTGTGTATGGGTCAAATATCTGTTAACCATCTGTGCCTGTATTAAATGTTGACCATCACAGTAATTAGAATATTTTGATACAAATTTGTAGATGCAGCTTTGGTTTTCGTCAGCCCTTAACTGTTTCATTGGTATGTGGTGGTAAAAAAAAATTGCAGTCAGTGTGTCATTACAACAGATATAAATAAAAAATGGCAATCATTTCAGAATAAACATGTCTACAAAAACAGCCTCTATAATCTGTAAGTTCCAAGACTGAGCTTAATGTGTTTGCATCACGTCGTAATTGTAAAAAATACTGCTACCCCCTCAGCCCAGATAAGTAAGTTTGCTATACAGTTAGTCAAACCTTATATTGCAAGATGTTTGCCTTGAAATGAATTGTTCAACAATAAAGAAATAAATTATTTTCCACTGTGCACTGCCAAGTGTAGCTGGGTAAAACAATAAAAGAGCATCCTAAACAATTCAGATAAGTGAAAGAGTAGAAAGGGATCCATGTTCCTTAAGTACAGAATGATTTCTCACACACAAGATGAAATAACAATGTTTGCAATACAGAATTGCAAAATATATTTCCAGTATAGTGCTTATTATTTGCAGTAGTAAATTTTTTTCTACAATACTGATATGTGACATTTTATTAAGAATTATATTTATCAATATAAATTGCAGTGAGCTATAAAAACAAACTGAGAAAGCAAAAGTCATGCTTGAATATGTATTTAGAAATAGTAATGAGTGACAATCTGCCCCTTTAAATGCTCTGCATCTATTAACTACCTGTAAACTGCATACTGGAAGTTCTGACTACAGAACTGCACAGATGGAAACATAGATGTAAATACCATTAGTTCTTATTTGTTACAATTCTATGAGTTAATGTATCATCAGTAAATTAGGATTTTGTAGAAAAGGTACATGGTATTATGCCTTTATAAAACAGTTTCAGTAAAAGAAAAAGGTATAGACTGGGCAAGACCCAAAAGCTATGCTTACAAGTGTGTTTACATAATGGTTTTACTGATGTTATCCTTTGATCAGTTTTTAATTATTTTTCAGTCTGTCTGTCACATATTCTTTGGGAAGACAGCACTACTCTTTCTGTACTGGGTATAGTTTAATTAGCAGCCAAAAAAACACCTACATGGCCAGCTAAAATATAAAAAATTACTGCTGTCTGTCACCTTAATTAGAGAGTGGTACAGCATTTCTTTGCACAGTGCTTTCAGAGAAATATTATGTCTAGTTTTACAGCTAGCAGTCAGATGTTGTGGTTTTCCTGGTGTGGGCCACAAGCTAACACTTTATTGATGACTGACATGTAAGTTACCAGAGATGGGGGGTTTTACACTGAATGGAAAACAGATTCATAGCACTGAGTTGAGTGGTTAGACTTCTTTTAGCAAAAGATGAGTACATACAAACATACAAAAATGCCAGTAAAAGGAAACCTCTCACCTACCTGGATATTAACTGTAGGTACTTGCACATTCCTCACATTTTCAGCTGCCTTTCCCAAGCATATTTAAAATGCTCTTTCATCTTCATGATGTACATTGCTAGAATATTGAAAATACCCACCATATTTTTCCATTAAAAAATGCCTCATCAAATTTTTGATCTAGGTCCAGCTAGTTGGCACATATGTCCCTTTCTTCCTCTTGTGTGGAAAAGCCAACAACCATAATTGCACCTCACTCTACCAAGACCACATTTACTGATGCCAGATAACATGTGAAAAAATATCTTTATTATAAAGAGAAAGGAATATAAGAAATCTTGTTAGTCAGTTCCTGACTGTTCTGATCATTTTTTGTCTTCTGAGCCCTGCCTTGACAATCTTTTAGCCTTTCTTCAGGCTGCCACATCAACCCATTTACAACACCTAGGAGGCTTGGGGCAAGTGCCTGTTTGCCCACTCCTTCTCATCTAGGATAACATACTGTCACCATATTCCCAGTTAGCGCCAGGAAACTTTTATTGTTACAGTCCCTAACCCATTTACCATGACTTTGATGACTTCCATTGAACTTATGGTTTGTAATATCAGTCAGATGCATATATGATATCCCTGACTACAGTGGCATATGTTGCTAGATAAGCTGAAGACATCACAGTCCTTGTCCAGTAAAGCAACCATTGCCCTCTCACCCTGAAATGGGTGAGCTGACATCAGCTGCTCATTTCTGTCTCTCTTTGGCCCTTCCAGTGCCTATCCACTAATCAAACTTAAATATATTTGGGTTGTAGTTAAGGCTAATTTCTATATGCTACAAATCTAGGACAAAATTTGATATTCTGAAGATCAATTCACAGTACGTGGATATTCTGTGTCTGGCCTGTTAGTCCGTTATTCATTTATGTCTCACAAAGGGGCAGTCACTTGTTTTGTCATCACGAAGTTAGTGCAAATAGCAATAAGTAGACACATTAGATGCAGTTTCCTTATATCAGCTGAAATTTTCCAAAGGACATGAACTGGAAAGAATTGTAGTATCTGTGACAAGTAGTTTTTTTACCCACTGCAAGCCCCATCTTCTAGTGACACATATCCCTGAGAAGATGGCACTATGTAATTTGACAAAAAAACTTATAGTGCTTATGGGAATCCTGAGCAAATACAGGCAGTGCAGTACATAATGACTCGAACAGTAATGCATCGTTGTAGCCAATGTTGCATGAAGAGCAGCTACAGGCAAAGATGGAGAGATTCAAAGGCACACTGAGTGCAACTGCTGAAAGCCGAGAAATCTACCAGCTTATATAATATACAAATGGTGGTATAATGAGATGGTAATGAGCAACATTACTAAAATGAGGGCACTCAGGGGTACAGTTGAGAGATAAACTGTATGGCAGAGTGATTCGAAAATATATGTATTCTACATGGAGAGACTCTCCAAGGATGTTGACTGTAGTAAATTATTGGAATTAAGGGAGATAGACCATGAGAACATGTATGGGGTAATGATCACACTTTCAAATATGTATATGTGAAAGGCAGTTATCAGTAGTGGTAGTGTTGGTGTCTCACAGCCTCAGCCACGGTGGCACTGAGTCATCTATCCATTACTAGCATGTCATGCCCCCAGTCAGGTTGTGTAGAGTACCTGTCCCTGGTGATATCAAGTTATGTGTGGCAATGTGGGCTATGGTGGATGTATCCCAGGCATCATCTTCTAGGATACTCCACCATTTCCTCAATGTCATGGTACAGTATGTGGGGAAGGCTATATATACCACAGAGAAGAGAGGTAACACCATACATGCTTTTTATGACATAGCAGTGCAGTGGTTCAGTGGTAAACATTGTTGCCTTACAGCAAGAGGTTCTCTCATTTGATTCTCAGCTGGAGTGCCTTCTGTATGAAGTCTGCATGTCCTCACTGCATTCACATGGGTTTCCTCTGGGTGCCCCGGTTTCCTCCCACATACCAAAGACATGCGTCTGGAGCATTTCTCCCTGGTCCTCTGCTGAAAATGGCTCTGTCCCAGTCAGACTTTCCCTGTAAACAAATGATAAATAAATAAAATAAATAGCCCATTTTCTTGAGATACCAGGGGCTAGAAAATGTGCCAATGCTGCAATAAATGCACCATCTGGGGAGCATGGAGAAAGGTACATCATCCATAGGGAGTGCATGTCTGTCAACTGCCAGGTAGTCTATAATGCACAAGGTGTAATATACAATATGTCTGCAGGCCACCAAAGTACTTCCACCTATGGCATAAGTTGGGACATAATTTTGTTGATGCCAGATATGTCCTGGAGCCAGGACTTAAGACACCAATTAGAAACCTGCAGACAGTGATAGAGAATAGCTACAACACTGTCCTTTTTTTTAACATTTGTTTACTGGGAAAGTCTGACTTGGATGGAAGCCAATTTTCAGCAGAGGTCTGGGGAGAAATGCTCCAGACGCATGTCTTTGAATTTTATTCAAAATTCAAAATTTAGTCCAGCCACAGACCTGGAATGTTGTTGATTATGTATCTGACATGTTTAAAGCCTACTTACACTGACTGAATGTGTCTGGGGTGCACTGCATTATGATCCTGCAACATGCAGTAAAGTCTTTGCAGATTATAGAAGTTACACATCATCCTGTTATGCAAACAGTTACAGCAGGGCAGAGATATTTAGGAGAAGGAATCATTCAGCTCAGTCGGCAGTGGAGCAGGTGCCTGATGAAGAACATGGGGTGGAACCAGCTGTAAGGAATAATTATGCCGGACAAAGATGGGAGCAGTATGCTGTGGCACCAACAATGAAGCAATATCTGATTCATAATTATGGACCAGAATAAAGCAGTACATATAAAATAAACATCGGTGCATCAAAAGTATACCCTTACTATACTCTACCATGAGTATACAAAACAAAAACTACTAAAAGTATTAAAATACTTTAAAATAAAATAAATAAATAACAGTAAGTGCTTTTGCCTTCAGGATGTATATGTTAAGACTTTATCAGATTGATATTCCAATTATGGGGTACTTTACTGTTCATGGCTGTCTTATTTTGTGTGGACTGTACCATGCATAGACTAACCACATTAGGCAGTACACATAGACTACCCAATTAAGAGAGGGCAGAGCACAGTTATCATCATATGCACAGCTAGGGAGAGCCTCTGTGCCATGCTTCAGTAAAGGGCAGTAGGTGTGTGGGAGGCTGCAGCTGAAGAGGAGAACCATTTAAAACATATGATGTGGGAACTGCTTTTTTACTGAATGCTACTACACTAAACCTTTTCACATGTAACTTGAAACTGATTTTAGTACACTAAGTATATGCATATTCCAGCCTTTGCTGGAAGTGTTTGGTAGCTGGGGATGAGCAGATAACATTACCTAGCTTGCAGTCACTTTAGGATTACTAGATTGGATGTTTGCAAAATAAATACCAAATAGGAGAGGTCCCAGTATGAATTGTGGTACCGTCTAGTTACAATTTTACATTCAGAGGTGGTACCAGCAGCTTTCACAACCTGGGATCTGCATGACGGCCAATTTGTAATCCAACAATTTATTAACAGTATCTGCATGAGGAAATAGTACTCAAAAGGCTTGGCCAGATTGCTATAGGAAGTGTGCAGTGAGTGACCATGGTCTTAAGCCTCTGTAACCTGTTCGAAAAGCTTACTAGGTTTAGAAGATAGGACCTGCCTTTCACAAAACCAAACTGATTGGGATCTAGGTCCATTAAATTGCCAGTGCTTGCATAAATGAGCTCTGTTATGATATGCACCATGGCTTTGCATATAAGGCTAGTGAGGCTGTTGGGCCTGTAATTGGTTGGATCTGTAATGGGCCACCTTTGTATAAGGAAGCCATGGTGGCTATTCTCAAGCCATCACTCATAAGCCCCGTGGATAGGCTGAGGATGAGCAGTTTAAGAAGAGGTCCAGATAGTACATACTTGGTACTAATGAGAATGTAGCCTGATAATTTGTGTAGTCCTATGGAAATATTACTTTTTGTCTTTGATGGGGATTTTAAGACTTGTTCAAAGGTGATTCCAGGGGAAACTAAATTTTCAGGGGTTGAAGGGGCAACAAAGCAACTTAAGAAGGAGCTCCACAAGAGCATGCTTGGTGCTATTGTATTAGTTATCCAAGTAAACTATCAGGCTCCATGGTAGCAGTATTTCTGGTTTTAGAGAGCATCTTCAGTGTGTGTGTTCCTTTGCGATATTTGCGGTGGGGGGTGTATAGGATTCAGGAATTTGTGGAATTAAGATAGTCGCTTCATGGGTAACGTTTGCACTAAATCTGCTAATACATTTGCTATGTCTACTGAGTTGAAA
Source organism: Protopterus annectens (assembly GCF_019279795.1). Lineage (NCBI taxonomy): Eukaryota > Metazoa > Chordata > Ceratodontiformes > Protopteridae > Protopterus > Protopterus annectens. Next base: position 1,222 of record NW_025057738.1, on the reverse strand, counting down.
AGGGAGATACCATTTTGGATAAGTTCAGATCACTGCTGGGTATTATTTCTTCATTTCCTAATATAAATAAGGAAGGATTTATTATTCTTGGCTTTAGAAGTTAATTTAAGTTGATGATTTGCCTTATTAGCCCTGTTAGTGTCTTTTATATTCTTACTGATATTCTTGATACTGCGGTAGTGTTGTCGCCTCACAGTAAGACACTGTCCGTTTAGATTCTCAGCTAGAGCATCTTCTGCGTGGAGACATGCGTGAATTGGCATACCTTCGTTGAAGGTTGTGCATCAGGGCTGGTAACTCGGCACGTAAAAATCAACTACCAATCATTAGCGGACCGGAGTTCCACTGTGGCGACCCCTAACCGGGAAAAGCCGAAAGACACAACAACAACTGATATTCTTGATATGGTCTTTAACATGAGGAATTTTAGATCCTTTATACGACTTAAGAATTTTCTTCCTCTGGCTATAGACTTTAATTAAGGTGGTGGACCACTAGGGTGACTTGCTCTTGAACTGCCCATTACATATGGCTCTAGTATTGATGGCCAGGTTGAGACAATTCTATATGGGAATAAAACTCCTTTGTATAAATAGCAGCTCTATCAGTTCAGGCCTGCTGATATTACAAGTAAATTTTGATACATCATTATAGAGTTTGAGGATGTTTGTCTGTTTGATATCCCTGCATGTTTTTTTAAATGTTTTTAAAGAGTTTACAACTTTATTTTTGACTGTGGATGGAGAAACCAGAGGGTTGATGCATGTAGTAGCCATATGTTAGAACCAGGTCAAGAATATTATGTCCTCTAGTTGGTTTGTTATCTATGTGATGCAAATAATTTTTTAATTGCTAAATGTAAGAATCTCTGGTCATACCCAAATTTAGAGTTATAGGATCTCCACTTTATTGCTGTATAGTTGTCATTTCACATTATAGAGACATTTTTGGTAATAGGCAGTTCCGAAAGTATATTTGTCATTGTCATCGTGGGACATGGGACATGGAGGGTCTCCTATTACTGGCTATAAGTTGATATTTGTCTTGTTAAGGGTAACTTGGAGTTGAATGAGTTCAGTGTGTGTCTGTCTGGAAATCTGATTAGAGGTGATATAGTCATTGACAAATATAGAAATATTACAACAGTTTCCATCAGGCCTGAATGCATAGCAGGCACAAAATCCAGGTATAGAGGGAATGCTGTATTTACACTGAAACCAAG
>NW_025057737.1:0-6189 GCF_019279795.1 Protopterus annectens | reverse complement strand
CATGGGACATCCACTGAGAGACATGTTTTATTTTTTGTTTGTTCTTCACTGTGACATCTGCTGTTATAAAGTGTGGTGGTGTGCAACCTTGCTGGACCTCGATAAAGAAGCCAGGTACCTCTTCTCTAAATAGCATCTGAGGCATGCCCTCTGGTCCCTCCAAAATTATTCTCCCTCCTGTAGTGATGGGAGATTTAGTCTTGTTGGACATGCAAGCGAGACATGCCATACAGTGGGCTGTGGTACTGGATGTTTCAGCAGAGTTGAGATGTACTGTGGATTTTTGTTGCATCTCATTGTGCATGTCTGACGCAGACTGGCCAGATGAAGTACGGACTCAGTTTCTTCAGCTTCTTTTTGGGTGTGATAGAGACATCTGAGTCTGAGGGTTCCACCATTCTGGAAAGCACAAAGGTCTTCAGATGTTGTGTCTTCAGCCAAATAGGTATTAAGGGAAGCTAACCTAGTATGAAGGGTGCTAGGAACAAATGACTAGCAAATTTTACAGCTATTATAATCTGTTCAACTCCTGTGCAAAACTAACACTGAGTCCACAGTTGCACTTCCCTTTCTTAGCTAACAAACAAATCTTTATGGGGTCCGAATGGAGTGAGGACAAATCAGCAAGCAAACGAGAGTAGTATTGTTGAAAATGAATTTAACCTCAAATATTGGTGAGTACCTTCATAAGGTGGACCCTGTTTTCACAAAATCTCACCAAGATGACACTTATCTACAGACTGTACTTTATACAGCATATATCATGGACAGAAGTAGGTTAAAAAATAAAAAAGCTGGGTGCACAAGTCTCAGGATTAATAAAGTGCCCAATCCTGGTATGCACTGGTGTCAGGAGTGAAAAAAATGACGGTGTGGAATCCTCAAGACACAAACATTCCTTCAATGGGGTTAGGCCAGGCTCAGGGGGAGTATGGCCATCCTGTTGTAAAGGTGAACTGGTAGTCCACACAAAACTCTGAAGCGGTTAGGCCAGAGAGAATATAAGATGAAAGACGTTATGCATTGTGGACTATTGGGGATAATAGAAATTATGTATTGTGACTATTTTGCAAGGAAGCCCAGGTTTCGGACAGGATGTGCAACAAGTTAAGAGAGAAGTTAGAGAAAAGAAAATCCTTACACAGGAAAACTTCAAAAACAAAATGCAATTTGTGTTCATTAGTACAGCGGATTTATGGAAACATTATGGACCAAGAAACCTTGGTCGGTTTGGAAAAAAGTGGAAGTTGAGGGAGTGCAAAAATATAAAGACAAAATCCTAGAAATTTTAGAAGGTATAAGAAATGTGGACACGGAAAACAAAATGGATTGTTGATATGGTGCAATATTTACTGCGAAAAGGGAAAAGTCAAATTAATCAATGCAAATAAAACAGCCCCAAAAGACATTCTAAGTATGAGAATACAAGCAAAAGGAATCCCAGATAGTAATTTACATTGCAAAAATAACATCACAAAGAAGTAGAACAGAAGATCAAAAAAAAATAAAGCTGAAGTTATAGAACACCTGTATGAAGAGTAAAGAGAGTTTGAAAATTAAAACAATGCAGATATACCACCATACACACGGTAAAACTCTCACATTTAATAAAACTCAATGAGAAAAGACAGAACAAACAAAAACAGTTGACTATTGTTTGTGCAAACGACATTGTATCGGCTGCAATGTGCGAAAATAGAATGTCACGACAAGCACTTTTGCCAGATAATCGACTCCACTTGTGAAAATGCACAACTGCATTCGCATAAGTGGAAATTGACTATCTGCACAGAGATCGCGGTACAGTGGGGAGTGGAAATTAATTCACATCCCCACTGTATTGCGATCTCAGAGTTACAATATACAAGTAGGGGGACATGGGTGCAGCATTGGGCAGGGCTTGCCCTCTGAAAACGTGATAGCTGTATAGGAGTTTGATTTACATCAGCTCCTATATGGCTATCACGTGGTGGTTTTGACAACAATGTTGAGTCAAATAAGTTGAGCATTTGGTTCAACATTGTGTAAGTTATTTTTTTTTTTCGGTATTACCATTCATTTTTATTTGAACGGAAAATGTTTTTCCATTCGAATAAACAATAGTAAACCAACAAAAACAAACGTGGGATAAATGCTTTCGGTAAAACCTGCTTCAGATCCTTTATTAACTCCCACCAAGACAGACCCTTTAAAAACAATATTCTAAACTTCTCCCCGAAAGGGAGATAGAGTTCATTGACATGAGACTATGCTTGACTCCAGGCAAAGGGATTGAGACCATGATTTTTAGGAAACCTACATGGCGTAATCATTTGCGTCATCAGACCACTATGCACCCAAGGCATATTTTTCAAAATGTAGTGGGAAATCCAGTCACACGCATCTCCAAATGATGTTCTAGGGATGATACCTTCCTAAATGAAAAGGAAACCCTTGTGAACATCCTCAAGAAAAGAGTATATAAGGAGACAGACACCAGACTGAGCAGAGATGAAGCCATGTAAAGTAGAACTCAGAAAGGGTATCCCTTATATTCCAATAGCACATGTGAGATGACCAGACAGCCACAAGATAATAGATCTTTAAGTAATATGAGGTGCATACTGACTTACAGCACAGATGACGGCTTTATTTGTAATACTGTCAGGAAATTTTGGCCAGTCCTTACCTCGGATGAGAAGCTACGAAATATACTGGGTGATAAACCTAGTTTTGCATTTCGCAATAAGAAGAATTTGAAACACTTATTGTACAAACATGATGGTCTAAACACCAATAGACAAATCAACGTAAAGGCACCTGGAGATGTGGCTTTTGTAAAGCTTGCCCCTTCATACAGACATATAATGCATTTGAAAATCCTGCAACTAAAAAGAGCTATTCCTTTCAAGATTATGCTACATGTACCAGCAAAAATATCGTGTATCTAGCCATTTGCGAGGCATGCCCTGCCTACTATGTAGGCAAAACAAGCAGGGCTTTTAAGGAACAGATCCCACGCCACTTATTGGATATAAGAAATCAAGTGGCTACAAATGCCCTTTATCAACTATTAGGGCTGAAGGAAATCACAGTTTTAAGTTTATGGCATTAGTGAAGTTGGACGAGAGTCAAAGGGGTGGTGACCTGAGAAACAGAACAGAGCTGGAAGAGACCAAATGGATTATGAAACTGAGAGCAGATCCGGGCCTAAATGGAATGGTACCTCTAAAACCTATTCTGAAAGAACGGAGTATAAATAAAGTACAGTTGTGTACACTTACCATAAATGTAGATGTTCGAGTGTCTTCACTGTTGCAGTCATGACTGTGGGGTTCCCCCTGCCGGCAGTCCTCGTCAGCCAGAATCCCAAAGTCTGGGTGCCGGCTGCTCAGTCATGCTCCCGGGCGTCAGAGTGCCAATACAAAGCCGGCAGCCCGATGTTCTCCAGTTTTCTTGCCCCAGATGTCAGGTGTTCCAAAATGAGAAAAATCCCATATCCTTTGCAAATACACCTCAGAAGAAGGGTGAAAAAGGGGAACCACACAAGAAGAAATATAAAGAGAAATAAAGCGGGAAACGCCAACACTTTAAACTGAACACAAATTCCGTTCAAAATGCAGCATGACGTTACACTAGCACAAGTTGGACACCAATTGAAAAAATGTCTCCAACACCACTTTATTTTTTCCCAAAATACAAATTGTTAGCTTTCATCTAATAGTATAGACTTCATCAGAATACATTAAAATACTCACAGTTTATATATGCCTTTAACCAATGGAAATTTGAATTTCTTCATATTAAAGCTTTAAAGTGCCAGTGTATTAATCCCTTTTCATTAACTATAAAATACATTTCATTCATTTAAAATGCTTATTAAATAACTCATCCTTATTCTATGCACGCATTGAAATACATTCATCTAACTGTAAAACATTCTGTCATACTAAATGCCCCCAATTCTAGTTAATAATGTATTATTTTGTAAGACAATAACAAGACAGTTAAATTTGGGAACCATCAACTAAAGTTTTCTAGAATGGGTTTTTATGGATATGTGGTCATTAATACCAGGATGTACTGAGGCATTCACCAATTTGCCATCTAGCCTCCAACTCTCCAGTTTCTTCTTAAACTACCACTGGGATTACCTCTAACTATATCAAGTATACCAAAATGGAAAGTTTCACATATTGTTACCATCAAATGTCTCCATAGGGCATTGTTTACATCTTTTGTTCATACAATAACAGTGGTCATAAATTCTCTGCCTAAGACATCTATCGGTCTTCCCTATGTAAAAACAAGGGCACTAGATGTTGCGATCTACAATTGCCCTTCTGAAATTTGACCACTGTCTTATTGTTATCCTCCAAATTGAGAAATATCAAAGAAGCTTCGAGAGGTACTACAAAATGTGGTACATGCAACCAGTGTAGGTATATTATAAACACACCCCTACTTAATTTGGAGGATATCAATAAGACAGTGGTCAAATTTCAAAAGGGGAATAGATGAACATCTAGTGTATTTAGCAAAATGCACAAAGTGCCCTTGTTTTACATAGGAAAGACCGAAGATGTCTTAGGCAAGAATTTATGACCACTGTTATTGTATGAACAAAAAGATGTAAACAATGCCAAGACATTTGGATGGTAACAAAATATGTGAAACTTTATTTTGGTATACTTGATATAGTTAGAGGTAATCCCAGATTAAAGAAACTGGGGTTGAGAATAATGTGAATGCCTGTACACTGGATTATACAATCTAAAACTATTCGCTGTTGCCAGAACTGTTGTATTCTTAAAAAAACATTATTAATAGAATGGTGTCATTTAGTGTAAGAATGTTTTCAATGTGTATAAGAGAAAGGATGAGATTACATAATTTAAATGCAAAGAAAATGTATTTTATAGTTAATGAAAAGGATAATACACTGGACTTTAAAGCTTTAATATGAAGAATTCAACTTAAATTTTAGGTATATATAAACTGTGATATTTTGTGTTCTGATGAAGTCTATTATTAGATGAAAGCGCAATTTGTATGGAAAGAATAAAGTGGTGTTAAGGGCTGTCAATGAGTAAGTCCAGCTGCATTTAAAGGAATTTTTGTGCAGAAAAAAGAGGGACAGGGGGGGGGACTGCAACAGTGAAGACACTCAAACATCTACATTTATGGTAAGTGTACACAACTGTACAGTCATGTTTCACTGTTGCAATCATGACTGTAGGGTTGAATCCCAAAGCAGAATAAAAGGGAGGTGGTCATAAAGTAGAGGGGGTAAAAGGCCCTGCAAGACTGCAGAAGCAAAGCCTGCCCTAACTTAGAGTAGAGAGGTAGATTGTAGTGCTTAGAAAAGTATGCACTGAACTCCAAGTTGCAGCTTCCAAAATGTCTTTGTAGGAACTCCCTGAGGAAGGCAGTTGAAGTGGCAGCAGCTCTGGTAGAGTGAGTCCTTATACTCCCTGGGATTTGCTTTCCATGGTGTGAATAACAAAATCTGATTCTATGAGCAATCCATTTAGAAATGGTCTGTTTTGAAATGGCTTTACCTTGGGAACTTGAAGCATGAGAAACAAACAATTGCTCTGATTTCCTGATGTCCTTGGTTCTGTCCAGGTAAAAACGTAGTTGTCTGTGTACATCCAAGGAATGCAAGATCCTTTCCCCCTTATTTTGAGGACTGGGGAAAAAGGTTGGCAGGTGAATAGTTTGATTTAAAGCCACTTTGGAAACCACCTTAGGCATGAAAGTAGAATTAGTCCTTAAAGACACCCTGTCTTGGTGAAAAATAATATAAGGTTCCACAGCCATGAGAGCTTGCAACTCCGAAACTCTCCTGGCAGAGATCAGAGCTAACAGGATGGCTGTTTTCCAAGATAAAAACTTGATGTCAGATGTGGAAGCAGGCTCAAAAGGAGGTAAGGTGAGTGTTTCCAAAACTTGTTGAGATCCCAGGCAGGAATGGTTGGAGATCTAGGGGGCCTTAAATTCTTAGCTCCTCTGAGAAACTGTCTCATGAGCTGGTGGGAAAAGATTGGAGGGTCTGTATTATAATGAGCAGAGATAGCAGAGGCATGTATCTTTATGGAAGAAAAGGAGAGACCCTTATGTAATAGGTCTGTCAGGTAAAGTAAAATCAGAGGAATGTTAGGAATAAGAGGATCGAATCCTGAGCCTTGAAACCCCAAAAAAGGAGGA
>NW_025057736.1:0-6653 GCF_019279795.1 Protopterus annectens | reverse complement strand
GGAAAAAACCCCAAAAGGAAAAATTTAATAAGGTGGGGGTTTTGCAAAGTTTGTTCTGGGTTTAGATTATTTTTTTTGTTTTTGCCCAACAGGAAAAAAACATTGCAGTATGTGGGAATTGGTTTTCTGTGGTAAGCATATGCAAAGGTGCTGGCGGTGTTTGTGGCTTCCACTGGCCCAATGGGCTGCATGGATAGCATCACTGTCATAACTACTGAATAACTGTGTAATTAAATGCATACATAGCAAGGTAGTGTACTGTGCTTGTGGTGTTGTTCAGATATGTAAATCCAGGCTGAGTAATGTGTGCACATCACGGGGTTTGGGGGGATGGAAACACACATCCAGTTTTGGATGAACACCCAGAATGTGTCGGGCGTTCCCTGTGCAGAAGTACCCGGCCATTACCTGTGCACCCCCCAAAACACACACACATAAACATATGGCAGAAGTACTATTGCAGTACTCACATGTTCATACGTTGCTACTAGGCTATTTGCCCTAGGGCTTTGATTAGCCTAGTAGAATGTGTTTGTCTTTCACCACCCAATTACAAGTTATGCTGCTATGCCCTTGTCTGATGTTAGTATACTGTGCCTCTGTCTAACAGTGACATAGAAGTGATACCTGGGGTACAACTATGATCTACATCCAGTCATCCAGATTCCTATGGAAGAGAGTCAATGAAGGACTCTGCCTAACCTGTAGTGTGAGCTCATTACAGAGTGAAGGGAGCCTCTCGGTCAGGAATATGCCCCTCCAGCATGTCCATGGATGTCAGTGCTGAGGTCCAGCTCTCCTGAGCATGTGGCTGTATGGGACTCTGATTGCCTGAGGTGCAGCATGTTCATTACTGCTGGGTAGGACATGGCTGTATAGGTGACAGATTGCCTCTGAACAGGCAATAAGCCACTGAGTCCAGCTGGATTTACTTTACCTGGGCAGCATATGACATCTGTGTGAGCCATTGCATCCCCTTGATGAGGTACTGTTGTCCTGTACCAGTTGCTGTGGGTGTCTGGTTAGGTACATCCCAAAAGGTGCATTTACAATTATAGGCTTGATGATGGATGAGTAAAGAGGCACAATGACCTCCCTGCCATACATGTGAATCCCTCATGATTAGCTGGGCTATATAACATGTCTTTCAATCCACATTGGCCATGTGGTTGACAAATGACAGACCGCTACCATGTTTCTTCCCCTGGTCCCAACCCGCCCTTTTGTACTCAATGGCCTAACACCTATGTTGTACTGTGCCACCAATGTGGAGGCGTGGGAATCTGCATTGAATACTGATACTCCCCCTCCTTTGTTCAAGTGTTGGGGCCGACAAGAATGGTAACAGCTATAACCTGGTAGTACTGGTGTGCTCCTGTGAAACCTGAAACAGGTTCATGTTACTGCACAGATATCGATGTCCAGCATGTCAAGTAGGGTTTTGAGTGTGTGCATCCTTAGGTCTAGACTTCTGGTGTTGAGTAGCATCACTCTTACTTCCTCATCCTTTGTGATACAAATGGATGTGGGTTTTTATGAGCCTTGCCTAATACAGGCACTATGGGTGTAGCAAGAGGCTCCCAAATTCCAATAGGACAGGGGGGACAGGTGCAAGCTGTCCCTAGCAAACATACCACCCCAAGATGGCAGACATTGGCACACCTGTGAATGACACCAGTATGTCAGTCAATTGTTGGAAGGGATCATCGTGCCTTGATATTGTGGCATGGTTCTAGGTGAGGGGAGGATGCTACTCAAGGTCAGGGTCAAACTGTCTTGGGCTACGTGCTCAGAGAGCTCTGTACTGTCTCATGTCATGTAGTCCAGGGAGGAATGTGTCAGGCCATTCACACCAGCATGGACATTGACTGAGTCATACCTGTACTTGCCTTGGGGTTACCTGAGTGTTTGTGTTATGTGGCAGGTCATAGTGCCGACAGGCTGCACACGTGACCCTCACCTCATTAAGCCTGGTGAACGTGATGTTAGTGTGCCTGATGATAGAGGCACCTAGTACAGGTGTATGAGGTGTGTTGTTTACTGTTAATGGCTGTGAGTGTTCAGCACATTGGCTTTGTGTGATATGTGTTGCACATGTTTTTTTGTGGTAGTGGTTGCATGGATGTCTGCTTAGGAGGTCTCTGCTGCATAGGCATAGCTGTGGTCCGAGCCTACAAGTATGTTCATGTGTGATCATGTGTTAGGTCCGCTGTTGTGATAGGTCTATGTGAGACTGGAAGTGTGTGTGGGTCTCCTTTGACGGGATGGCGGTATTGAGTAGACAGAGCCTAGCCTCCAGTTTGGTATATGGTTGCATCACTCACATGAGTTTGAATTTGTTGTTAGGAGGAGGGGGTTGTCTGTGTACATGCATCTGTTCCAACATTGTCTCTGGAGTACCACACTCACCAGCTGGACTGGGGAGGGAACTGACAACTGACCTCTGGACATGCTAGAATACTATTCTGAATTCTGTAATAATTAATGATTGAAAACAAGGTACAGTGGGGAGTGAGGGTGTACTGACATTACCTACAACTGCTGACTGATATAAAAGCGTCAGTGAGCAAGTGCCAGGTAACCTAAGTGCAATGTGTCACAATTAAGTAAATGCAACAATGAGAAGCAGTCACTTGCTGTCATGTGTAACATGGAAATACTATCAGTAAGCAATGCAGATATCAGTAGTGAGTCACAGACGTGTTGACAAGCTGTGTACTATGTGGAAGTAGCATACCAGTGAAATAACAAGCTAACAAATAACAAGCATATAAACAAAGGTAGATCCAGGAGGCCTGGATGTAGTGGTTGCTACAGCAAACAAGGTGTAGCAATGTCAGTAAGATACAGCTCAGATATGCAGGCACTATAAACCTGAAACCAGATGTCCCCAGCTATGAATGGCAGAGTACAGCCTATTGTCACACATGAGTGCAGACCACAAACCTTGTTAATGTTAAATAACTGGCCTGAAGGCCAACTGCCCATACCAGAACTAATACACTTGTACACTGGGCCCTCAATCAGCAGTTCCCAACTTCAATGGATGAAAGATATGTGTCCTGCCACCACAGTGCTTGCCACCAACCTCCCTAATGTAAAACAACTGGTCTGAAGGCCAAGTGCTTAGTACAAATGACATAGAATGATAGCTACACTGTAATCAAGTTTTAACCAAGCAGTAATAAGTAGAAGTTAACACTTCCTGTATAGAATGTGTACCATGTATTGTTGAGATACTATGCTGATAACCTGTTTGTGTACCTTTCCAGCTTGACATGGCTCCAAAAAGGAACCCATCATATTCTGCTGCAGAGGATGACGTGATTCACCAGAGGGGCGTGACTATGCCATCCTGTTCTCACGCACCACCCAGAATCAGCAGGAGAGGTCTGCACTGTGGCAAAACCTTGTTAGCAGGATAAATGATGTTGGCATGCATGATAGGACATATGAGCAGGTGAGACATCACTGCAGTGATTTGATTAGAAATGTCCGCCAGCGCTGCAGATATCCGCAGGCAACAGGTTGCCACAGGTGGGGGGGTGGCCACACATCCCCCCCTCACCAGACAGGAGGGGCTACTGCTAAGTGTTGTGGATCCAGCCCCAGAACAACAACAGCAACACTCATGCATCATGATGGAGGTTGGATCCACACAGCAGCAAGACACCGAGCGTGCAGGTAAGATGCCATATTCATTTATTGTTATTACTTTTACATTTGTTGACCCAGATAGTCTAGCTGGATATATGTCCATTTTCAGTAGAGGCCTGTGGAGAAAAGCTCCACACATAACGTAATAAAGGCAGACAGACAAGTTGTTAATACAGACAGCCAACATGATAGAATTGTACACCAGCCTGTTAACTAAATCAACATACATGTAAGGAACTCAAACAGTTTAGAGTCATACACAATGTACCGTTGGTTTAAAAGCAATCCTACCTAAAGCATAACGGTTATGCAATAAAAAGCCAGATACATAATAGTTAGGGCTCAGAAGGGTAGAGAAGTAGAAGGAGTATGAAAGATACAATGATATGGAAGAGGCAGGAGTCAAGAAGGGAAGTGAGGAAAAGAAGGAAGACAGTCAAGAGGATGTGGGAGGGATGGGAGAAGTAGGTCAGAGCATAGAAGGACATCAAGGTGAAAGAAACAGGGTAGAAGCTAGTTTCTATGCACAATGAGGGGTTAAAGGTAAAGAGAGGGTAGGAGAGGGATGTTAGCCTGTACTCCAAGAAGAACAAAGCCAGTGGTTTTGGAAGTACAGTTTGAGGTGTCGTTTGAAGAGAGGTAAGGGTGGAAAATTAACCCCCGGTATGTACATATGACTGTTCTGTACACTGTTACTTCATGCACGATAAGGTGTGCATGTGGTATGTATCTGTCATCATGATATATATACAGACATTATGTGCAGCTGATGTGTATAAGGGAACTAGTGTACTACTGTACTGTATCATGTGCAAAACAAATGGCACACATGTGCCCACTGACATTAGCCGCTGCACACTTCCAGGTGCCTCCCATCTAGGAACGAGGCAGGCCATACATGCTGGTGAGTCTTTGTAACATTATCTGTAAAGCAATTAATAAAACTAGGAATAGTAGGGAACTCTGTAGTAGACTTGCTGGTGACTGTGTTCACAATGTAATACAGTTGTAGTAGATTGAGTAGTGTAACACGGTACTGATGTGTGTGTTTACTGTGGGTGTGCATGTGTGCAAGTGTGCCTGTGCCCAAGTGTGCATGTGTGTTAGTGTCCATGAGTGCATGTGTCCATTTCTGAATGTGTGCATTAGTATTGAAATGCATCTCTGTCAAATATGTATGGAGACTGTAATCTGTGTTCCATGTTTTCCTCCTGTAGGTTCTGGTGCTGCTCTGGTGACCTGCAGCAGGGGAAACCCGAATCTTGTGCCCCAGGTACTGATGATGATGAAATGTCTGTAATGGTGCAGGAAGGTGTGTCTGGGGCCACCATTTTAGCCAATTGACAGTACACAGCTTTCAACCCCGCCAATGCGCACAGTCATCCTGCCGTTACATCCTTTGTCACCATTGTCCCTAGGTGATGGACAGTCTGCAGTGGGCATAGATCAGGGTAATGTGGTACCTGTGGTACATGCATCCCCACAAGGCAGCCATGAGCAGGGGCCCCCAATGGTACCCCCCAGACAGTCGCCCCTGGGGTCTCGGGGGGGGCTCTGTGGGCGTACTGCCCCTGGCCGACGTGGCCCAGGAGGTATGTCCACCCCCCCTATGTTTTGAACTGTCATGCAGGGACAGGCCCCTATGGAAAGGTACACCCGACAGGGTCTGAGGGAGCAGAGAGCATGTCACATAGCCATGACAGATGGGGGATGCGGGCGCTTAATGCTATCCGAACTTCACAGATGTTGTTGACAGACGTTGTGGGGCATAGAACAGCTGCTCCACAACCAGATGTCCATGGGCCAGGGCGATGGTGTGCGTTATGAACGACGCGGGCCCTATGCCAGCAACAGCACCAGCTGGCAGTGGCCACGGATGACAACAGGCCCACTCCCCCAAGTGCCAGCACCAGCCCCAGCAATGCTGGGTCTGTGCTGTCATCAAGATGCCCCAGGAGACCACGTGCACGTGGCTCTGGACAGTCCCAACAGGGAACTGTGTCCAGTCAACACACCCCTGCTTCTGATGACAGTACCCAGTCTGGGTTAGTACCCGGGTACGCCCAAACACCCCTGCCAGGCACAGGTACCGTGTCCATGCCCACAGACACTGATCTGGATGACCTGACAGGTGCAGTCTGTGGCTGTCCACAAAACCCTGTACATGGCAGCCATTATGTGGGACTTTTGTGTGCTTACACACATGCAGAAACCTAACACCTAGGGCAAACACTTACACACACACACTGCACCAACACCGCTCCACCCTGTACTGCTGCCCCTCACAAACACACATACACACCCTGTCAATTGGTGTTACCAGTGGCTGGCTTGGGCATACCTAACCCACACCCTGTGCATATGATGACACTGTGCCACCTCCTGCATACTACAACATCGGTGCAGGTAAAGGTAAACACGTTGCTGATGCACAGGGTGACTACATAGATGTGTATAAGTAGTAACATGTTGGTAACTGTTCACTGTTCCAGTATAATTGTGTGTATATCCCAGCAGTCCTGCTGCAGTAACTGTATGACTGTCCTCAATTTTTATGCACCCATACTACTTACCAAAGTGTACCAGCTGCACACCATCACATGCTAACATTGACTATGGCAATGGGATCTTGTGCTGTTAGTAGATTCAGCTATATGTAACTGTTCTGTCACACATGCATTTATACACACCCTGCTACCCACACACAACCCCATGCTCACCTGCCATTCCCATTATTTATCACCCTGAGTAGCTGTTGATACATGACAGGTACACATTTGAGAAGTGCACTATGTTGTTTACTACTGGCGGCCCCTTCTCTATCTGTACTCACAGGGTGCAGGCAACCTCATCGGGTTTAAAGATGTAATGTGCATCAGGTACTGTAGTACCCTGATTGCCACATCAAACATGTTTCCCATATGGAAATGCACACACAGACACATCCCACATCCACACACTTGCCACATTCAGGCTTCAGAGCACTATCTAGGTAT
>NW_025057735.1:0-6014 GCF_019279795.1 Protopterus annectens | reverse complement strand
TTTAACCCTAAAGCATGATGCCACAATATGAAGATGAGATGATCAATTGCAATAATTGGCTGAAGTATTGCTGTTAGTCAAAGGGGATCCAATGGGGCCAGCCTGGGATGACATGCTGAGCACGACATGATGCTCCACCTGCTAGGTGGTGTGCACCTATAGTCCTGGCCTTATGGATACTGGCAAAGGCTGTTGTTACCCCAGTGCCTTGAATAGGTAAGACTCAAAACACAAACCCACCTCCATAGCTATCACAAGGGATAAGAACCTAGATGTAATGCTACCCAATGCCAGAAGTCTAAACAGCAAGATGCATGCAGTCTAAACTCCCTCAGCATGGAGAATGTTGATATCGTTCTGTAACAGAAAACTGGGTCACGGCTCACAACAGCACCCTAACACTACCAGGTTACACCTCATACTGTGCTTTACAGCCCCAAAACATGGAACAAGCTAAAAAGGGGGTGACTAGCAAAATTGTCAAGGATAACCACACCCCATGCTGGTACCACAACAAGAAGCAGCATGGACTAGCCATGATCAAGTAACAGTGGCTAAAACTGCCTCCCAGTTTATAGCCTGCTACAGACTACCATCCTAACACCAGGAACTGCACTTGGCCTATGTTGGAATACATGAATATATCAAGCTCTCCAAACCACATTATATTGGGTGACTGAAAATACCCAAACATAGACTGGGAGCATTATTCTAGCTCCAACACCCTAGGACAAAGGTTCCTAGAATCCATAAACCAAAATGCTCAGGAACAATGTACCACTCCCACAAGAGGGTAAGCATACTGATGTGATAATCAGCAACATGGGTACTGAGGGCCCAGATGAGAAGTGTATCCCTCACTGGTAAATCCGACCATAGAGTAATCACACTGGATATACACACCCCGACCACAGTCCCTGGCCAGAAAACCACAGTAAAAAACATGTAAAGCAAATGTTGCACTCCTCCAAACTGATGTGGAATCCATAAAGGCCCTGTGCCTGTGCAAAATATGGGCCACACCTCAGAACCTTATACATGCATTCCATGAACACTGCCAGGAATGCATGGATTGCAATCCCAAATAAAACCAACACACAATGCTATACACACAGGCATCTGGCATGGTGGACCCCAGCCATTACCAAACCATGCAAGAGAATGAGGAAGCTACTACTGATAGAGCAAACCTAAAAGGGAAGTAATCTCTGATCAGTATTATGGCAATAAAATATGTCCACTCATACAATCCACTAAGGCCAGCTACAACAAGTTGAATCTGTGAATCTTGAGGCAATGTTACACCTGCCCCATGTACACAGACAACCCTCCCCCCAAGAAATACAAATATATGTGAGAGATGCAACCATTTATCCAAACCTGAGGCTGAGCTCTCTCAACTCAGTACTGTCAAAACTAGTCAGGAGGAGAAGGTAACCACACACACCACAAACCCAGTCTCACATAGACCTATCACAACTGCAAACCAAAGACATAAACACAGAAAAACATTCCCGGAGGCTCTAATTACAACCACACATCAACTGAGGTCTCCAAAGCAGGCACCCAAGCAACCACTACCTCCAAACATAGCACATGCAACACATAGTACACAAAGCTGGTGTGCCAAACAGTCACAGGCCAGAAGGAGAAACAACATGCCTGATACAGTTGTAATAGGTGACTCCATAGTCAGACACACTGCTGACCTGCTCACCAGACTGAACAAGGGAAAGGGTACAGTAAGCTGCCTGTAGGCTGCTACAATACACCACATAACAAAAGCATGCAGGTCACCCCAAAGCAAGTACAAATATGATGCAGTCATTGTCCATGCTGGTGTGAATGACCTGAGATTACCTCCCGGACTACATGAAAAGAGACATAGATGAGCTCCGATTAGGGCCAGGCCGGTATGACTCTGACCTTGCAGCATCCTACCTCACCAAGAATGATGCCACAGTACAAACACAGAATGTTTAGCTCTAACAAGTGGCACAATTACTGGTGTCATTCCAAGAGGATCCAATGTCTGTCTGCTTGGGATGTCATGCTTGACAAGCCATGCTTTTGCCAGGGATGGCTTGCACCTGTTACCCTGGGCATCTGGATATTGGCTAAGGCTCTTGCCACCTCCATAGAGCCTTTTGTAGGCAAGGCTGAAAAGAGTAACCCACCTCCTAGAAAACATAAGTGGAAAGAAACATAAGGGTAATGCTGCCCCAAAGCCAGAATCTAAACCTCAAGATGCATGCTCGAGGCCCTCCCATATGGAGAACATTGATGTCGGGAGTGACAGAAACCTGCAGCAAGGCTCCTGAGAGCACACCAGCACTACCAGGTTATACCTCATATCATGCGTCTTGGCCCCAAAACCTGGGGCAAACCATGAAAGGAGAGGGAGTATCCATATTCAGCAAAGATACCCACATGTCCAGGTAACTGACAATGCATGAAGCATCGGAGACCACACATGTGCAACTAGCCATAGGCAAAACTGCGGCACAGTCTGTAGCATGCTACAGACCACACTCGCACACACAGGAACTCCACTCAGCCTTCCTGAAGACACTGGACAGTATGAATGTCTCACCAAATACCAAACAAGGAACTCACAAATAACCACATAGGTGGTAATCCATTACGTATGGAAGGAGTAATCAGGGACCTAGGGACACAAGTGGACAGTAACCTGTCATGTGACACTCACATTGCCAATGGCTAGGAAGACCTTCTATATTGGCCACCTTATCATGAAAGGATTCACATCTAAACAGAGGTCATTGTGCCCCTATACTGTTCTCTTATCAGGCCCATAATTAGTACAATGCCTCATTTGGGATGTCCCTTTACCGACACCTGCAGCAGTTAGAAAGACCTCAAAGGTACCTCACCAAGAGGATAAAGGGTCTCAAATATATGTCATATGCTGCCTGGCTGTAGACACCCCAGCTTTTGCAGTCACATACTGCCTCACAGAGGCATTGTATGCCTGTTGTACAAGGCCATGTCCAACACAGGATTAATGGACATGCTCCACCCCAGAAAACCCAAATCCATCAGAGCTGTGAGAGAGAATGTCAACCTCAACACATAATGAAATAGGATGTGCTGGAGGGATAGATACATAACCCAGAGGCTCCCCCACTGACCTCCACAGGAAACTTGCCAAGTGGATGGGTGATGAATGTACACTGGGGGTCTTCACTGTGTCACGCCAGACAGAGGCACAGTAAAGTAAATCCTAAATGGCCATAATATTCACATAGCAAGGGGTAAAGCCACACACACTCTGGCTAGGCTTATAAATGCCCTAGGGGAGATAGCCTAGTATGAACCTATGAACCTATGAAGATGCAAATTGTACAGGACACTAAGGATAATCACAAGGCTTTCTTAACTGATGGTAGGAACCTTTTGGAATTTACAGATATGCTCTGAATCACTCAAATAAAACAAACAATATACCAAACACACACATTGCCAACATCCAAACTGACAGGTTCAGTGCAAACCCCCAAATGCCCAAATATCTATCCCAGCAGATGCTGGCCCCTGACATTGCAGATGCTGAGGTAACAGCCAGCATCTAAAAAGAAAAACACACAGCATAAATGGTAGGAGAGGGTGTCCGGGGGGGGGCCCAACAGGGACTCCAAGAAGAAGGGAAGCCATATAACACTACTGCTCAATGTCAGCCTTACCACAGGATATGTACCCAAAGAGCAGTGTACAACAACAG
Organism: Protopterus annectens; assembly: GCF_019279795.1. NCBI lineage: Eukaryota > Metazoa > Chordata > Ceratodontiformes > Protopteridae > Protopterus > Protopterus annectens. Next base: position 2,272 of record NW_025057735.1, on the reverse strand, counting down.
TGGTCCTTCTCCACAAAGGTGTTGCCTGAATGGATACTGCAAACTACCACCCCAGAATCCTGACAAGCTTGGTCTGCAGAGCTATGGAAAGGATCAGCATGTACCTCAGACATAAAGATATTGGGGACCTACTGACACTGGACCCTACCCAGTGTGGCTTTCTTAAGTGCAGATCCTGCCCCTAAACATGTTTGATTCATTTGAAACAGTCATTAAGGCCATTGATGAGGGGAATGTGGTCCACACAGCCTAGCTGGACCTTGCAAAAGGCTTCCATACAATACTCTGTGTTCATTATAGATAAGCTCACCAGCTTAAATATAAACCCCTATGTCACTAGAGGGTTGCAAACCATCCAAGGACAGAACTGACATGGTCAGAAATGCTGCAGCCATGTCAGACTACAAACCAGATAACTGGCATCCCACAAGGCTGGTCCTGGAACTTCCCTTGTTTGGTATATATGTCCCATAGGTACAGGCCAACACGGAAGGACTGTGTCTGAACAAGTTTGCAGGGACTACAAACTGGCCACCATATCTGACCCTCCAGCTGACACAAGCATCCCACAAAGGGCCACATAGAAACAGACAACTGGTGCCATAGCCATGTCAGCAAGCTAATTGCAGAAAAGTGTATAGTCATCCCTGTGGATATACAGTAAGTGCCCACCAATTACCACATAGGTGTTAACCCATTAAGTACTGGAAGTAAAGAGACCTGGGGACACAAGTTGATGATATCTTGCATTGGACAAGCATGTGGCTGTAGTGGTTACAGAAACATACCATATACCCACCTAATCATGAAGGTAGTCAGATCTAGATCAGGGAGGTCATTGTGGCTCTGCAGTCATCCTTCATCAGCCTCAGCAGACACCTCCATCAACTGGAAAAAACCCCCAAAAATACCTCACCAGGAGTATCAAAGAGCTCGAAAATGCCAAAGTTGGCTGATTAAACAAACTGCAGCCTCACAATTGAGTACAATGGCCCCTGTGGGATGTACCGCAGACACCTGCAGCAACTGGAATGACCACACAAATACCCACCAGGAGGATTGCAGAGCTGTAACAGATGCCATTTTCCTGAAAAAAACTGCAGCTCCACACAGTGCCATACTGCCTGGCTGGAGGTGAACTGTGCCTGATTTTTGAGCCATGACCAACCCGGTATCAATGGACATTTGGCACTATGTAAATACTGAATGCTGGTGACCTATGCAGCTGACAGGCCAGAACCCCAGTACAGACATAAACAGGACATGCTGTACTGATTCGTCCTCATCCCAGAAGCTCACTCCCCTCATGTCTAAACTCCCCAAGGATATCCATGGAGTCCTCAGTGACTGTCATCCAGAGGAATCATGATGACTTTTGGGGATGGATTCCCCGGATATCACCTGTATGTCATGGGTAGACAGAGGCACAGCACACTAACCATGATATATGTCATGGCAAACACCAGTAAATGTGTTTGGGGCAAACACTCTCTGATAGCATTACAAATGGACTAGGGGGCCATTGTTTGTCACTGTCCCACAAGTTGTGGAATACAATAACAATGTCAGACAATCATGTACTAAGCTGTCCATATCTGAACAAAATGCAACATGGTCATATCTGCACAACCGCCCTCAACCAGTCTGATGTGCTCACTATAAACATTAAAAAGTGATAGGACTGAAACCATCATACTGTCCACCACAGTGAAAGTTTTTCCAGTACACTATACAACAAAAAACTGTTTGGTCAGCAGGCAAGGATGATGACAACTGTATGCAAACTATCCCATGGTGACCCTGCAGGCACAGCATAATGCCAGGTTCAGACACAGCAGTTGGGCAAAAAACAACCTGATGTTCAACACTCAACTGTACATGTGATATATAGACCCCCCCACAAACAGAAATGTGGTGGTCCACAGATGCAAACATAAGGAAAGGTCACACTGGGCATGCCCCACTTAGATAAATGGGGGGAAAAAGCCAAAAGACTGTGAACTGGGCATGCTCACACACTTGGCCTTGTTGGTTCCCCCATATCTGACATTTCTATGTGTTAACAGGAATTCCCCCAATACAGACATCTGCCCAGTGCCCCAGTGAAGTTACAAAAGAGACATAAGTAAAGTACTGGATCCCACCATATGCAAACATCTCCCCAAAAAGGTTTTTAGAAACAGGGAAGGCTATGGCAATAAAGAGCTACAAACAAAATGACAAAATACGTGCTCTGAAGGTAAAACATAGGGGGATGCCCAAAATGCCATTG
>NW_025057734.1:0-6137 GCF_019279795.1 Protopterus annectens | reverse complement strand
AAATCACATCAAACCATTGTTGATGTTGGCAAAGATCAGTGCAGCATGGTCAGAAAAGCCTTAGTTGATTGGTTCATTTCATAAGTAAAGTAATTGCATCCAGAAAAAAGGAGGTTATTAATTCTCTGTACTCTTCCCTCATTAGGTCAATAATTGAGTATAATGCCCTATTTGGTATGTAGCTCTTCAAACGTCACCAACTGGAAAAGCCACAGAGGTGCCTCAGGAGATGCCATGACCTCCAACACCTGTCCTATGTGGACAGGCTGAAATCACTGTTGCTCTTCTTGGTATCATGCAGATTTCTCAACAGTGATCTGTGTCTCACCTACAAGGCAATTACAGACCCTGGCCTACTAGAGATACTGCATATCTGTAAGTCGTACTAGTCACGCATTACCCACTTAAAAGGTCTAAATCTAATATGCCACATCAGAAAAACCTGCTGGAGAGACAGGTTGGTCTCCCAGAGGTGGCCCTGTCTCTGGAATGGCCTTCCCATGCATGTCAAATGGAGTACCTCGATGACCCTTTTCAAGCGCAACCTTGATGAGTGGATGGGAAACCAGAAATTTGTCCCAGAAGTTCCACCTGTGTCCATCATTGACAGGGGTGACAGGTGATGATTGTGTTTTTTTTTTTTTTGTGAATAAACTCTTGGCTAGGTTTGTAAGGGCCTCAGGGCCATTAGCCTAGTAACCTCCTATGATCCTATGGTTTATATATATATATATATATATATATATATATATATATATATATATATATATATACCTGTTGGCTAGCTCCCAGCTTGGCCTTAGGCCATTCCATAATACTAACTCAGCTCTACTCTCCTTCTCTAACATCATAAACCATTACCAAAATAAAAATAAACTATCCTCAGCCCTCTTTCTTGATCTCTCCAAGGCCTTCAATATGGTTAACCACCAAAAACTCATACATACTCTGAAGGCCTTCTCCTTAGATAACCATGCTCTCCAATGGTTTCAATCCTACCTCTGTGGTAGACAACAGGCTGTCCTTTGGCAGGACAGACTATCCTCCCTTCTAGCCATCACCCTAGGAGTCCCCCAGGGCTCTATTCTAGGACCCCTTCTTTTCTCTATCTTTATTAATGACCTCCACTCTGTCATCCCAGAAGCAACATGCATTCAATAAGCAGATGACTCCACTTTTACCTGCTCTGCCACTTCCCAGGCAGAACTATTAACACTGTCCCAGAATACATTTAATACTGTGGAAAATTAGCTCTCTAATAATCATCATCTGATATTAAACCCTAACAAAAAAAAGCTGCTACTTTCCCCCCCACTCGCGGGTCCTCACCACTATTCTTTACCATTACATCTAATAATGACACTATTATCTCCCCAGAAGCCCAAACTAAACTCCTAGGTGTCATAATAGATAATAACCTTAAATTTGATATGCATGTGAGCCAAACTATCAAAACCATCAATAAAAAACTTGGCTCCCTATACAGAATTAAACCTTTTCTTACTTCACTTGCTAGAACCGCCATTGCTCATTCACACCTACTCTCTACCCTTCTCTATGCCTCCCCTCTATTTATCAGTCTGAACAAATCTGACCTTAACAAGCTTTCAAGCTGTTATAACCACACTGCCAGATTTGCCACAGGCACAGCATTCCGGACACACCACTGTCATAACTGAAATCTGCAAGGGTGATTTGAATTACTGAGCCTACTTCAATACAACCAACTTTTAGTTGCATATAAAATACTCAATCAACCTGAAAACACACCTGCACTTAAAAACGTCAGAGCCACTATAGTAACCTTAGACAACTTCAATCATCTAACAGATTAATGGTCCAAACATTTAAAACAAACAACTCTGCGGTGGACTCCCTGTTTGCCAACTCTGTTAGCAAAACTTGGAGCTCCCTCCCTGCCAATCTTACTCTAGCACCATTACTAACTCAATTAAAAAAAAGTGTCAGACAACATTTTACTATTCACTGGCTATGCCCTTGCTCTAATCCTGACTAGCTTCTTTTTCATAATTTTGACAAACAGTACTTTTTGCAACATGCAAACTGAGCCATAATTATAAAGTCTGATAATATCTTATTGTTTAACTTGCTCGACTATACAGAGTCTGCATAATGTTTGTAACATGTATTATATCATGGTTTTTACCAGTAATTTTCTTTAAACATGTATTATATTATGTTCTTTCCTTTCCCTGCATTTTTCTGTATTTTTTCCTGTATTCTTCTTCATGTTGTGATTGGAACTTTTCTCTCCGGGTCTCCTCTGAAAATGGACATGTATCCAGTCAGACTATCCTGGTCAACCAATGTAAAAATAAAATAAATTTTATATATATATATATATATATATATATATATATATATATATATACATACACACACACGCACACGCTTGTGTGTGTTTGCATATATATATATATGTGTGTGTGTGTGTGTGTGTGTGTGTGTGTGTGTGTGTGTGTGTGTACATGTGCAAATGTGTGATGAGTCACAACTATCTTCTGTAGTGGTAGTGTTATGCCAACAACTTTTTTTTTGTCTAAGATGCAGGCTAGCATTATGGACAGGGTTATCATGTGTTACTACTGTGACACAAGGAGGCTTTGCTGGTTACTGTGGATCCAATAATCTAAAAACTCTTATACATCCATAAACCAAATAGCTCAGATAATATTAGGACCACAGATGTACACCCACTCCCACAAATAAATGCACATGATGGAGGTATATATTTACAACACAGTGATTACCCACCTCTCTAGAACAAACTAACTCTCCCAGTTTAACAGTGTGACACACTTTCTGTCTTTAAAAAGGATAACTAGTTGGGTATTCATAAATTTATTTTATTTTACATTTGTTGACCTGGCTAGTCTAGCTGGATATATGTCCATTTTCAGTAGAGGCCCAGGGAGAAAAGCTCCACACATTTCAAATTAAGTTCACATCTACAGAAGTACATATTTAGAATGCAAATACATCCAGCCTGGCACTTTTTGAAAAAGGAGGACTGGCAAAGCTGAAAAGTCCTTGCAGCTCAATTGATTTGCATCTCCTATGACATACAACTAAGTTACAGCCTTCTATGGAGTCAGAGTTAGTGGGCATAACATGCTTAGCCCTGCTTTCCTGATGACTGTTGGGTGACAGGAATGGAGCTGCAGTATGTGGAAGTGGAGAAGGAGTCTTGTCTTCACTGAAGACTGAGATCTTTTATAGTGTGTCAAGAAGACTTGTACAACAGGTATATGCATGATATTTTTCATAGTAAGGTGTGATAGCCACAGAGATTTGTGCTAGACTTCATAACATGTTTACATGCAAACAACTAGGTATAAAGCCTATAAATAGTGCTATGATGATACTTTTTCCTTGGTTCGTGCACTATCAGTCTTCCAACTCATAATTCAGTTTCTGACTTCTAACAAAACATATATAAAATAAATGTATTACTTCAACTTTGTGTTTCACCTCTTCAGAAACCCAAGTCAATGAATTCAGGGTTGTACTTCCAAAGATTAGCTACATCATTAGAGATTTGTGGTTCCTGACTCATGAACTTATTTTTTCACATCTGTTCCAACTATGTTATAAGCCTATAAATAGGGAACTCTTACAAATGTATACATAGCTTTTTTATCCTTTTCTGCAGATATCAATCTCCACTGAAAATTCAGTTTCTTAACTTTGCTAAATTAACTAAAACATTGACTAAATATATAAAAATAGTCGCATAAATTACAATTTGTGGTAAGAGAAGCCCAAGTCAATTGGTTTGCATGTTAGTTATTCTAAAATTGCTACAGTCATCCTTGGCTTTCTGTTAAGCGTTTCTGATCTTGGACATACTGGATTAAATAATGGGTGCCAGCAGAGGTGAAAATGATCATATTCAACTTGATGAGGTGCTAAGTGCATTGGTTTCTGGATTAGCTTTGACTTTCATTTCACTGAATGAGACATTGAAATGCTAAGCTGTTAAAAATGTCTTTTGCAATTGAATGTATGTATTTATCTAAATGTGTTAACCAGTGTTATCTATTCATGCATTCATTACAAAGTAGTAAAGTCAGATATTGTCTAGGTGCGTCATGTGGAGAGACAAGACTTGGCTTAATTGTTTGGGGGTAGGTATGCTGTTTTATGAAATAATGTGTGTCACTTCCAACAGAATTCTGCTTAGTTGTGGAAGTTACAGTCATAACAGAAGGTTGGACAAGAGATTACTGCAGTCTTTTTTTATTAAATTAATATATTTTTTAACAATTTTACCTTTTCTAGTTGGTGACACTGGGATTATAAATGACTGTCACAATTTTCTATAGGTGACTTGAATTTTGAAGTAGGTTTTACAGATAATGGCAATATTCTGCTGCTTAAGCTGTTCTGTAGAGTCTGTGCAAGCCATCTGGAGAAGCAGTCAACAATGTAGGAGATGGTTGCTCAAAGAAATTAAGGGGACTTGTTTAGACTAGACACTTGGACATTACAGGTAAGTGAACATTTTTATGTTTGGGAGATTCTAATTTAGACTGTATGTTATTGATGTCATCGCTTGTGTTTTGCTTTCATTACTGGAGAAATGTACATGGACAGTATGTATTTGATGTACTTGTTTCCATCTTGCATGGTTTATACAGTGTAAAGCTTTGTATTATAGGTTTGATTCTACATAGGTTCCTAGTTTTCTGGCACTCTGAGTGTGCAGTAATTTAGGTGTGTGTTTGTGTTAGTAGAGAAATGTTATCTCCATTGCATACTGGCTATTTTTTACTGATGGTGTGGGAGTCCTATTTTCTAGGAGGTTTGCCATGTTCGTTTTGATTTGCTCTACTGGGTTAGAGCTCAACCAAGAAGATGTGGTCATTGTTGAAGGTTTTAGTGTGGCTTATTAGTTATGTATTTTTATACAACATTTATTGTGTTTTCCTTTTGTGGATAGTGACAATAAGTTTATAATTAGTTTTGTTGTGGGGTGCTGTATGTGAAAGTGATTATGGCCATGTTTTATTGCTCAAACACTAGGTTGTTTTTACTGCTGGCTGAAATGAAGCAACAGTCCACTTCACACATAGATATGGCTCCAGTGAGACATTCTTGTACATGCTTACAAGCCTACTGTAGGATGCTACAGGTTAGTTATATGTTTTTATGTATGAGATTATTTTGATTCTCTTTCATTATTTATGTCAAATCTTGAATTTGGACCATATGTTTTCAGGAAGAAATAAGTAAGACTGATGCATTCAGTGTGCTGTTGTGCCATGTTTGGTGCCTAACTAGTAGATTCATATGTTTATACTAGAGTAATGAACACCAGAGTCTTTACAAGTCCAAAATCATGTATAACTTTTAAATATTACTCTAATTCACATTAGTAGGAGGAAAATGGATTTTCATCAATATGGATTTTCTAAAGACTGACTGTAATGTCTGACATTATGGACCAACTGTAGTCTTCGGTGATTTACCACAAGGTGTAAACATTTCATAATGAGAAGGGTAAATAATATGAGGCAAAATCAGAGCTAGTTGAGCATTATGAAATAGGTAATGACCAGCAATGTTGCTTTCTTATTTTTTTAGGTCTGATGATTTTTCTTGTGGTATGGGTGGATAGTTATTTCCACAGATTTCCTTATCTGGGTTTAATTTTTAATTTGTTTTTTTTTTTTGGCAGGGTAGTTGTTACAATCATAAATTGTATATCAGGTTGTATTGTATTATATTAGTGGGGTGTAGACAGGGGAAGCATTTGTAAGGACAAGGTCATACATGTTATTTGTTTATTGAAGTTTGACTAACAGGAAAGTCTAACTGGGTATGTGTCTGTTTTTATCTAGATAAAGTTAGGAAGTGAGTGAAAAGGGCAAGTAAGGAGGTGTAAGGTGTGATTTGGAACCTGCTCATATTTAGGGTTATCATTATCCTGAGGTAGAACAAAAACGGCGACAGATTTTGGCTAAGAACTATTTCTGAATGGTTTTGAAGTACTGAAGGGAGGGTATTAATCTGATGGATATAGGTAAGGAGTCCCAGGCCTTGGCAACATGGTATAAATGTAGATCATTCCCTGCAGATTTGGTAGGGTTGTGGACAAAAAGGGTATTCTTCAA
>NW_025057733.1:0-11974 GCF_019279795.1 Protopterus annectens | reverse complement strand
GATATCACTATTGAAAAAATACAGAAAAGGAAAAAGATAAAAACCTTTTAGAAGAATAGCTATGGTAAAGTCATACTCAGTATTAAAACAGACCAGGAGTTATCATACATTATTTCCAAAAATATCAGCACAAGCACAAACATCTAGAATGTATACATATAAATATAAAGGAATTCAGGACCCAATAAGGTTTTATAGAAAACTGGGGAAAAACGCAAAAGCAACAGAAATATCCCCCAAAAAGAAAAAAAAATAGGTGCATGTTGTAGAAGCATTTATAAAGACTCTGTTGAACATGACAAAGATGACTGGATAAAAGAACTAAAGGAAACACTGGGAAGTTGTAACATAGGGGCTATGAAAAGAGTTGAAGTAAAAAAGTACAGTTGTGTACACTTACCATAAATGTAGATGTTCGAGTGTATTCACTGTTGCAGTCATTACACTTGCGTAATCTGCTGGCAGGTTGTCCTCAGTCGGCCTGAATAACAAAGTCTTGGGTCCTGCGTCAGTTGCTGTCTCCTCTTCCATGACGTCAAGTCGTCAGGGGTATAAAACATGCAAACTAAAGGAAACACTGGGAAGTTGTAACATAGGGGCTATGAAAAGAGTTGAAGTAAAAAAGTACAGTTGTGTACACTTACCATAAATGTAGATGTTCGAGTGTATTCACTGTTGCAGTCATTACATTTGCGTAATCTGCTGGCAGGTTGTCCTCAGTCGGCCTGAATAACAAAGTCTTGGGTCCTGCGTCAGTTGCTGTCTCCTCTTCCATGACGTCAAGTCGTCAGGGGTATAAAACATGCAGCCAACGCCTTTTTATTAAGTTTTTCTTGCCCCAGATGTCAGGTGCCCCCCAAATGGGGAGCAAAAATATATATATAAATAAGCCGTAAGTATATATAAATGCACTTTTAGAAATATAAACTTTACCTTCAACTAAAAAGCAAACACACCACAAAGGCTTTTGAGTATAGTGAAGGATAGAGAAAAGGTATAGAAAAGAGGGATGGCGGGTGGGTAACCCGGAGTGCAACAGTGAATACACTCGAACATCTACATTTATGGTAAATGTACACAACTGTACTATGTTCTTCATGTTTCACTGTTGCAGTCATTACATTTGGGTAGAATCCCAAAGCTATGGATGGGAGGATGGAACTAAACAGCATTAGGAGGGGCTATAAGGCCCTGCAGGACTGCAATGGCAAAGCCTGCCCTGGATTTGGAGAAGAGAGGTAAATTATAATGCTTTGTGAAGGTGTGAACAGAGCTCCAAGTAGCAGCTTCTAGAATGTCTCTGCTTAGGACCCCTCTGAGAAAAGCTGCTGAAGTAGAGGCAGCCCTGGTGGAATGTGATCTGATTCCCTTGGGCACAGGTTTACCATGGTGTAAATAGCAGAAACGAATGCAGTGGCTTATCCATTTAGAAATATTCTGCTTTGATATAGCCTTCCCCTCTGATCCTGCAGTAAATGCTACCAGTAGTTGCTCAGACTTTCTTAAAGATCTGGTCCTATTTAAGTAGAATCTTAGTTGTCTGTGTACATCCAGTGAATGCAGAATCTGTTCCCCCTTGTTCTGCGGATTTGGGTAAAACGTTGGCAGGTGAATGGTCTGGTTAAGAGCCACACTGGATACCACCTTAGGCATAAAAGAAGGATTGGTCCTGAGGGACACCCTGTCCAGGTAAAATATAATAAAAGGCTCCACTGCCATGAGAGCCTGTAGCTCTGAAACCCTTCTTGCTGAAGTGACTGCCAAGAGAAAAGCTGTTTTCCAAGATAGAAATTTTATATCCGCAGTAGCTGCTGGTTTAAAAGAAGGCAGGGTGAGTTTTTCCAGCACAAAATTGAGGTCCCATGCAGGAGTTGGTGCTCTTCTGGGAGGCCTTAAATTTTTGGCCCCTCTAAGATACTGTTTAAGCAGTGGATGAGAAAATAGGGGAGGCTCTGTGTTGTAATGAGCTGAGATGGTGGAGGCATGGATTTTTATTGAAGAAAAAGATAGGCCCTTGTCAAGCATCTCAGTCAGGTATTGTAATATCTGAGGAATGTTGGGCTTTGCTGTGTCTATTCCTTGTGCTTGGTTCCAAGCACAGAATATCTTTCATTTATCAGCATAAGATTTTCTAGTACTAGTCCTTCTGGCTTCCAAAATGACATCCATCACAGATTTGCTGAGAGGTGTTGTTTGATTAATTAGTTGATTAGCCATGCTGCAAGATTCAGAGTTTGGATCTGAGTGTGCAGAATTTGATGGCTCTGTTGAGACAGTAGATGAGGTATTTGAGGCAAGTACCATGGAGGAAGGTGAGACATATTCCTTAGAAGTGGGTACCAGTGCTGGCGGGGCCAGTCTGGAGCAATTAGGATCATTTTTGTTTTTTCCTGTCTGACTTTTAGTAAGACCTTGGAAAGCAGAGGCAGAGGGGGAAAGGCATAGACTGATAGGTTTTTCCAGCTGAAGGATAGAGCATCCGATTTCCATGCTTTTTTGTGATGAGTTCTTGTGCAGAATTTGTCCAGCTGATAATTTTGGGGAGAGGCAAATAGATCTATGTCTGGGCTCCCCCATTTCTGTGTTAACATGCTGAAGATTTGTGGATCCATTTTCCATTCGTGAGGGTCCATAAGATTTCTGCTTAGGTTGCCTGCGGGAGTATTTTGCTTTCCTGGCAGGAATTGAGCTTGAAGATGTATTTGGTAAGTCAAGGCTGTGTTCCACAAAGCCATGACTAGTCTGCAAAGGGGGTAGGAATGTGTACCCCCCTGCTTGTTTATGTACCACAGAACTGTGGTATTGTCCGTCTTTATCAGAAGTTGTCCTGGGTGAAGTAAGTCCTTGAAGGCTGTCAGAGCATTCTGAACAGCTAGCATCTCTTTCTGGTTGATATGCAGATGCATTTGGTTTGGGCTCTATTTGGCCTGAATGTATCTCCCTGCCAAGTGGGCCCCCCAAGCATAGTCTAATGCATCTGTAGTTAGGGTTTGGGTGGCAGGGTGTAGAGTAAATGACAGTCCCTTGTTTTGGTGACATGTCTTGACCACCAAAAAAATTCATTCCTGTTGTAGGCAGGGAATGTGAGGGATCATAGTTTCCAGGCTGTGATAATGTTGACTCCATAAACTTTTTAGGCACCACTGACGTTTCCTCATATGCAGTCTTGCATACGGAATTAGTAGAATGCAGGATACCATGAACCCCAAAGTCTGCAGAATTTGCCTTGCAGATAACTGGGTTTTTGTTGCCATTTGTTTGAAGTATGTTGTCAGTTGCTTTTGCTTGTCTGGCATGAGGTAAGCCATCTGGGCAGTTGTATTCAAGCTTGCACCCAGGAATATAATTATTTGAGAGGGTACCAGTTGTGATTTCTTTTCTTTCATGGTGTACCCTAGGCATGCTAGAAGCCTTTTTACAAATGCCACATGATGAAGAAGAGTGTCCTTGTCCTCTGCTTGAATGAGACAATCGTCCAGATAAGGATAAATTTGAATGCTTTTTTGTCTGCAGAATGCAATAACTGGTGCCAGGCACTTTGTAAAGACCCTGGGCGCAGTAGATAAGCCAAAGGGCAGTGCAGAGAATTGGTAATGCAAAAACCTGCTTTGAAGCAGAGGTATCTTCTGCATGATTCCCTTATTGGGATATGCAGGTATGCCTCTTTTAAGTCTAGAGTTACTAACCAAGCATTCCTGCCTAGAATAGGCAGTAGCTGTTGTAAAGTCAGCATTTTGAATTTTGGAATGTCCAGGTATGTGTTCAGAATCGATAAGTCCAGTATTGGATGCCAAGAATCGTCTTTTCTGGGTACCAGGAAAAGTCTTAAATAAAAACCTTGTCCTTTTTCCTTTTCTGGTACCGGTTGAATAGCCCCCATATCCATGAGGGACATGTCTTGTTTCTGGGCCTCTGCCCACTGGTTTTGTGGCAGATCCAGCCATCCGTTTGGAATTGGCAGGGTATGGAAATGAAATCTGCACCCCTGGGATACTACGTTTAATACCCACTTGTCCTGGGTAATTAACTGCCAATTTTGAGCATGAAGTGCTAGTTTCCCCCCCAAGGGGGCTGCCAAAAGGTAAGTGCTTAGTGCTGGTAGAGGAAAGTCATTGAGACTGCTTACTGTAGGGCTGTGCTTTGTTTCCTCCAGATTTGGAGGTGGAGGCACCCCATTGCTTTGATCTGTAAGAACCCTGTGATTGCTATCTGGAGCCTTTTGAGCACCTGGAATTGCCTGAGTGGCACTGTTGGACACAGGAAAGGACCAATTTTTAGTAGGCCAGTGCCTACGGAAACTGGGTGGCTGCACTTGCAAGAAATCTTTTACAGTTTGCATAGATTTAGCTTTGCCTTCCATTTTCTTTAAAACATCTTCTGCCTTATTACCAAAAAGAGTATCATGCTGCAAAGGTGCATCCAACAATTTAGCTTTAACATGATCAGGCAGATTTTGTTCCTTGAGCCAGGCATGCCTTCTAATCACAGATGCAGTAATGGCGGCCCTACAAGAGACCTCCAAGGAATCAAAACCACATTGCAAAGTATGCTTTCCAACCTGTTCTGCTGAATGCAATAATTCCTGTAACTTTATTTTCCACACAATCAGAAATCAATATCATTTTCTCTTTCAGTAAGCCCATAACATGTTGTTGATATTTAAGCATATGAAATTGACAGTTTAAAGCCCTGACTGCCAAGGTTGCAGATGTATAAACCTTCTTAACCCATCTATCCAGTGCCCTGGAATCTCTATCAGGAGGGGTAGGATTTTTGGCTGTAGAGGCAATAGTAGAGAAATAGTCTCAGGATCAGCAGTAGGATTTTTGAAAAGAAATCTGTGGGAGTCAGGAACCCTGTAATATCTCTCTGGCTTACTAGGAACCGGAGGAGAGAATCAGGAGCCATGCTTGATTCCGAAAAAACATCATCAACAATGTCTAATACAGGAGGTATTGCCAACGGCCTCTATGCTGAGGAAGAAGAAGGAAATCCCTAAGCCTCTTTTTTGATTCAGAGAAGTCCTGACTCACCCAATGAAAATGTTCCCTTAAAGTATGCAGAGTCTCTCCAAAAGAGTAATCCTCAGGAGGAGGTGCAAATGGGATGGATTCCTCTGCATCAGAACCCTCATAATGTGGAATAGAAAATTCCTGATCAGAAGTGGAATCAGAAGAAATGGAACCCTGATCTGAAGATTCATAGTCAGTGCCTTGCCTAGGCCTCTTAGCAGGGGGGGAGGTTGGGAACTCTCCCTAATCAAGGTAATTAAATCCTCAGCCATTTTGATCATCTGTTTTTTAGGCATAGGGGCCTGAGCACATGGCTCATGTGTCAGTTTTTTAGACATAGGAATTATTTTTGACCTTGTTTTTGTTGCTGGCGTCGGTTTAATATAAAAATGTTGAGGCCTGAAAACACCCTCAGAAGCCGGTACCTGCTCAGCTGCTCTGGACTCATCCAAGGGAGAGACATCCGTGTGTTTAATACTCTTGAGAACCTCATGGCATACCGGACTCCGAATGGGTCTCGGTAGAGGCCTGCAACTCAAACATAGCGGGTATTAGGGGCTTTTAAAGCGCCTCACTGAGTACCGGCGAACCGGCGACTGGCTTAGGAGAAGCTTCGTCATCTGGTTTGGACCTCGTCGGTCTGTCTCTGTCTTTTTCTTTGCGTTTTTTATGAACTCCGGTAGTCGGATTGCTAACCGACAACATTTCAGGATAATTAAATCTTGGACCAAAATATTTAGAAGCAAAAATATACCGACGCTTAATAGTGCGTTGGTTAAATCTAGCACAAAACCGACAGCAAGGCATGTTATGATCAGGGCCTAGGCAAGGAATACAGTACAAATGAAAATCCTTATGAGGTATTTGCTTCCCACAAGTAATGCAATTATTAACTTTTACTGACATCGGAAAGGAGCAAGAAAAATTTCCCCCAACGGGGTACTTAGCTGTAGTTTGAAGACTTCGGTTCTGAAACTTCGAATTTAAAATTTCAGAAATTGACTGACCAGCACTTGCGAACTGCTTCTGCTTCGGGCACCGCGTGGCAAGAGAGACTGAATAAAATAGCGTTGGCTGCATGTTTTATACCCATGACGACCTGACGTCATGGAAGAGGAGACAGCAACTGACGCAGGACCCAGGACTTTGTTATTCAGGCCGACTGAGGGCAACCTGCCAACAGATTACCCAAATGTAATGACTGCAACAGTGAAACACGAAGAACATCCAATGAACGTTAGACAGAATTAAGAAACGTTCTTAACTGGAAAACCCTGGGTTTAGATGCAAAGATAATCAAAATGCATTCTGTAAGTCTAAAAGGGAATGCCCAGCTATGTGGAGAACTGGTTGTAGATGGGATTACTCATACTACACTGAAAGATATCGCCAACAGATTCAGCACAAACTTCACCCCCTATCTCCACATACCATATGCCAAAGCATACCTGACACCAGCCATCTGCCTAGTATGTCTAGAGAACAGGTTATCTCTGCACTTGTCAAGATCAAAAATATGGCCTCAGTAAGACCAGATAATATCCCAGGTAGTTTACTAAGCAATCTAAAACAAGATTTAATGGACCCACTTGGCATTCTCTTTAATCATAGTTTGAGAACTGGCTATGTTCCTGCAGAATGGAGACCAGCAACAGTAAACCCCTGCACAAAGTGGGGGCCATCAACTGACCCTGGGAACTGCAGACCTATAAGTCCTACCAGCCTCACCTGCAAGGCTGCAGAAAGAATTATCATGGACCTTATCAACAAGGAAATAGTTGACCTCCAAACACTGGACCCAACCCAGTTTGGCTTCTTTAAGGGTAGATCATGCTTATCAAACCTGGTGGACTTCTTTGAGAAAGTCACCAAAGCTATGGACAATGGTAGGATAGTGCACGCTGCCTATCTCGACCTTGCCAAGTCTTTTGACACAATTCCCCACTCTGGCATCATTGAGAAACTCTCCCAGATAGGAATTAACCCTTTCATTACTCGCTGGGTAGCCAATCGGTTCATTGTCAGAACACATACTGTCAAAATTGGTGACTCCATCTCCAGCAGTAGATCCATCACCAGTGGGGTACCACAGGGGTCTGTGCTGGGCCCCTTACTGTTTGCCATCTATTTCTCAGAAGTCCACACCAAAGTAGATGGCCTTTTGCTCACCAAAAATCGCTGATGATCGAGTCCCCCAATGATGTCAACATATTACAAAAAAGGCTAACACAAACAAATGAGTGGTGCCAAAGCCATGGTCTAAAACTAAATACAGATAAATGCATTATTATTTCCTTTGGCAAAATGGAATTCCCTACAAATTACAATATTAACAGCAGCCCCTGAGTTCCAACCCAGTGGTGCGAGACTTGGAAACACAAGTTTCCACGTTGGTACAAAAAGCCTTCTATGTAGTGCACCTCATAAGCAAAGGCATAGCATCCAGGTCAAGTGATGTTATAACTCCACTCTACTTGACCATCATCAGACCACTAGTAGAGTATAATTCACCCTTTTGCATGTACCTCACCAGACACCTGCAGCAGCTGGACAGACATTAGAGGTTTCTCATTAAGAGAATAAAGGGACTCAAAACCATGACTTACATGGACAGGATAAATGCCCTGTTACTTTACTTTGTATCTTATAGGCTGTTGAGAGATAACTTGTGCCTGGCCTATAGGGTAATCTGCAACCCTGCCCTAATGGAAATGCTGCACATCCGCAAATCAAATGGCATGAGAGTCACTCACTCTAGGGATTTCAACCTAGCTTGTGACATTAACAGAATATGTTGGAGAGACAGATATGTTTCCCAGAGACTGCTGCTTCTCTAGAACAGACTTCCTATTCACATAAAACAGAGCTCCTCACTGGGTCTATTCAAATGCAACCTAGATAACTGGATGGGAGAATGCAAATTTGCCCCTGGGGAGGCACCCATGTGCCTCATGGACAGGAGTAGCCAGTATTGGTCACAGACCTGTTCTGTGCACAAATGCTTTCTTTGAACTACCCAAAAAGAACAAATGGGGATACATGTGATTAACATGGCTAGGCTTGTAAAAGCTCTAGGGCCGCTAGCCTAGTAACCTCCTTATGAACATATGAACTTTTGCAGGCTAAATGTATTAACATTTTTACAAAAATATCTAGCCCTGAGGAAAAAATTATTTAACTGTACATCCCAGACAGACACCAACCTGGTTAAGAGGAAAAACAATACTTCTCCTTAACAGTGAAGCTTTAAGCCATCCTAACAGAGACCAATAACTTGCCTTTCAACAGTAAATAAATGATATACTGGAATTGATTCAGTTTACAACCATCTAAAAAAAAAGCAGTCATGGCAATACAGCAAAATGTTAATAAAAGAAAGTCATATGCAATGAAGGTTCATCAATTGTAAAACAAAGCCATAGTTGCTCTAGAGAGAGGAATAATCTAGGTATGGCATACATGGACCTCAAAAAAACATTCAAAAACATTTCACATTCATGGATATATCCTATGCACCTTACAATGATAAACTACACTGCAGTGACACTCAAGCAGTCAAAACCACTTTACAACTCAATGAAGCAGTCAAAACCACTTTGCAACTGAGCAAAGATAAACAGCAAATTATTATTCCAGGGATAAAAGTTCAAAGGAGGATATTCCAGGATGTTTCTTTGTCCCCAGTGTCATTTTTGCCTTGCCCTTAGCCTATTAAGCTGTCCTTTAATAGACTAGCCTATAGTTACAGCCCAACATCCAGAAACCAGCCTTGTTCAAAGACATCTCCCCCTACTTTTATGTGGATGATATAAAATTGTACAGTTCATCAAAGGAAGATTTAAAAGCACAGCTACAAATGGTTAAACTTTTTTCAGGTGATATAAGAATAACATTTAGCCTTAAGTTTAGAAATTAAAAGGGAAGAAAGTGATAAAGATCTGGAAGGTTTTGTTTAACAGTATTTTAAAAGGAGGGGCAGTACCAACATCTTGGAAAAAACTGTGGTGGGTGTAATACCTAAAGACAGTAACCAGATCTGATCCAGCTTCATATTGGCTCATTTCAATTGTAAATCATGATTATAAAGTGTTTAAGTCTATAATGAATAAAAAGAATGACAAAAACGTGGAGGGGAGGCAAAAATTTGACAACATTAACAGAACAATGATGATCCAGAGGGTAGCAGAATGTAAAAAAATATTGCTGGTATCAGTGGGTTTTGATGCACAGAAAGCTGTGATTTTATGAGTAAGGTAGTGGAAGTATCTGTGTTTCCTGATACAATAACATGATTAATTAAAAGGAAATATCAAGGATCAGAGGCAAACATCAAAGCTGGAGGGTTCCTCTCTGATGAGTTATGTCTGTACAGAGGAACCGGACAGGCATGTCCTCGTTCCCCTTTATTATTGGTATACCTTCATATGTTCGATGGGCAAATCTGCGATGCTGCCGTGAACTATGAACTGCAAATTTCGACAACTGCAAAACCCAAAGCACAGAAGTACAAAACCTCACCCCCCTTTTTGACCCATGGTAGCACTCGTTTCGGCAGTGGAGCAATCGGGAATGTCGATATTTTTACGACATTTAGGGGCATCGGCATAACGGAATTCAGCTCAACGGTTTGAGGATATGCCCATTCGGCAATGTGCCTTTGCACATATGAATGTATACTTTATTATTTGCATTATACTTAGAACCACTGACAAAGAAAATAAGTGACTCAGGAATTGAAGGATATAACTGAAATGGTGTTCAAGAAAAGTTGGCTTTATTTGCAGATTATATTATTTTGTACCTGATGGAATCAGAAAGGGACAGCTCAGAGCTGTGGAATATTCTGAGACAATTCTGATTTTTTTCTGGATATAAATTAAATGAAGATAAAACAAAGGCTATAGCTATAAAAAATATACCCATACATAAAGTGGTTGAACAATACCCATATTTATGTGGTCATGATAAAATGAAGTATTTAGGAGCAGGGGTTAAAAAGGACTCTGCAACGGCAGCTAAGGATATTTGGTAAGAGACGAAACAAAAGATAATACAAAAACTGAAAAAGTGGTAGCTCTTGCCTATGGATATGGATAGCAAGGCAAAAGCATTAAAAACGTTTTTAGGCCTTTTAGTTTTATATACAGGCCAGGCATACTTTTCTCAGCCAGAGAAATTATGGAGAGTAATTAATAAAAAGCTGAAGGGATTTGTTTGGGAGGGGAAGAAGGCAAGAATCAAGTGGGGTAAGTTGATCTTCCTAATAGAACAAGGAGGTTTAGGATTACTTGGTTTGAAGGGATATTTTAGTGCTATGCAGTTAAGGCTCTTATACATAACACAAGCAGAAAGTTACAATTTAAAATGGAAAGGGATGGTGATGAAGCAGCAGGATAATTCAAGAAATAAGGAAAGTATTGGATTTTGATTGCAGAGCCTTAAGGAGAATAACAACAGTCATAAAGAATATTATATTCATAAAGTAGCAGAAAGTATTCTAAGAATGAAGCCAACACAGGAATGGAGACAGGAGATTCTGATGATAGGCGTGACTGCAATTACGGGTACAGAGAACAGACAAGAGGGGCCTGGAATTTACTGGAGGAAGATGGGAAAGGAGCCAAGGTAATTAGAGAAGGTAATTAGACCCTAACCAGGAAAAGCCGAAAGACAACAACAACAATTAGAGAAGGAAGGGTAATAGAATGGGTAGAGGCCAATAAGACATTTACATCACAGGCTACTGACTGCCTTCCTTATCAGGGAATGATTTCTGAGTATAGAGAAAGGGGTAGGAGACTCCTATACATACCTCTCAACCTCTCAGAGCAAGAAATCTGGACAAAGGCATAAATAAAAGTGGGACAAAGACCCAAAAATAGAGACAATTTTTAATATTGCTCTAACAAACTTAGAAAGTTGATAGAATAACAGGTTTTGCATTAGCATTAATTTTCTGAAGGGTATGAAGTCTGAAACTCAAATGTCTGTCATTATTTTCTAACTTCAGTCTTTAATTATTTGCCAGTAATATGCCAGAAAACCACAACTTTATGAGAAATGGACCAAAAATATGAGGCAAACATCTGGACATTGTGCAAAAATCTGTAGAGTTGAGAAGTATTCTCCTAAATCAAAGACCTGCACTGGTTGGGTTTTAGTTGAATCTAAAACAGAAGCTGTCATTAAAAATGTATAATTGTCTCTACTTGCTGGTACTAGGCAGCATCATAAAAAATTGTATGCTCTGGTGTATATTTTTGATTAATTTGTTTTTTTCTCACTCGTAGATAGCTAGAAGGCATGCTGTCCAGAAGGACATTTAGGAACCTAGCCCAAGTTCTGATTTCCTATAAAAGTGACTTGCTTAGAGACACAAAATAGGCACATGAAGGTGGAGAGAATCAAACTCTGGACTGCAAGAAGCAACGTATTAACAGCTCATAGTCTTAATCCTTTCAACTACCATTTTGCTTTTGGATTGAAGCTTTCTGGAATTTTTAAATTTCGAGTTATTTCTGCACATTTTTGGTTGCTGATGTATGGTATGTTTTTATTTGTAAGATCTATAGTTAAAGGTCATTGTCATACCATTTTTCTCTTGTTATATGCTTTGTTTATACAAGTACACCAGGACTCCTCTTTCTGCAAAACTGCTTTTTGTTATATCAGGGAAGTCTTCTGTTACTGTTGCAGACTGTCTTTCTTCCTAAACTGCACTACAGGGCCAATGCTGTCATCACATACAGTCAACACACCAATGTAAACACACCAAAAACTAGACTGCACATTTATCTCCGACTAAAGCGGATAAAACTATCATTGCTTACCTCTAAAATCAAACAGCTGAATACACTTCACTAATAAATTCTTCGTTTTCACAACTGCTGTTTTCTCATACATCATTGTAAATGAAACTCTGTCCTGATCTAACCAATTTACTTGCTATTACACACTTACAC
>NW_025057732.1:0-6371 GCF_019279795.1 Protopterus annectens | reverse complement strand
GTGAGCTTATCTATAATGCCCGAGTGGGTATTGCATCGGCAGCTTTTTGTGGGAGTCCATGGCTGTGTGGACCACCTTTCCCTCGACAATAAGCCTGTGACTGTTTCAAAGAAATCAACCAGGTTTAAGAGGCAGGATCTGCCCTCACCAGCCAAACTGTAGGATCCAGTGTTTGTAGGTCCCCAATATCTTTACATTTATGAGGTCCATGATATCCTTTCCATAGCTTTCAGACCAAGCTAGTCATACTATGGGCTTATAGTTTCCAGGATCCGCTGAGGCACCACCTTATGGGAGAGGGGACTACCACAAGGTAATGGCCACTCTTGGGCACAAAGTATCCTGTAGTAAGGCTGAGATTGAACAGTAGTTTTATGTTTGGGTTTAGCCTCTTCTGAGTTCATGTAGGACGAGTCCGACAATCATCTGTCCCATTGATGCTGTATTTTTTGCTTTGAGAGGGCGGCCTACCTGAGCATCTGAGATGTCAGGGGGCAGCACTCTGCTGGGATAGATATTTGCCCCTTTTACTGGGGAGGGGATTGCACTGAACCTGTCAGCCAGATGTTGGTACTGTCTGTGGGTTCAGTGTATTTTTTGTCATTTGGACTAATTCTGAGCATATTTGGGAATTACCACCCAAGGTTCCTAACATAACTAAAGAAAGTTTCCTAGATTATCTCAGTGTCCTGTGCAATTTTTTCTCTCAAGGTCTTAGACAATTTTATGTGCCCATAGTTTCGCCAAATACTGATCAGTGATGCCTTCCCTTTTGGGATTTTTCATCATTTAGTAGCCTCCTTCTATTGTATGAAGTTTGTTTATATTGGGGTCCACCAGACAGGACGCCTGGCCTTGAGGATTGGGTCTTGGTTTTATTTATCAGATGATCCATGCATTCCTGAAGGTGTTCATAGAATGCGCTTATAGCGATTCCTGTGGTCTGGGGTCAGATTTTCCAGCCCGGGCTTTGAAGGATTCCACCAGCTCTGAGGAGGTAAATGGTTTTTAGAGAAGCTTTTCACCAGGTTTTCAGGGCAGGGAGGGCGGATGAATATTCAGTGAGGTTAGTTTGATGGTCTGATCTACCAGTGAGGGATACACTCTTGTCTGGAGCATAGAGTTCCATGTTGGTGATGATCAGGTCCAGTATGCTTTCCCCTCTGTGGGAGTGGTAAATGTTGTTCCATACATTTGAGCTATACCCTAGAATCTTTGGCCAGGATGTTGAGCCAGAGTAATGCTCCCAGTCCATGCTCTGGGCAGTTGAATTTCAATATAATGCAGGTGTGCTCTTGAGAGACCTTTCATATTTTCCAGTGTTCTCTAGAATGAGGTTCCTCCTGGGTTTGGGAGGGTGGTCTGTAGCAGGCTATAACCGGAAGGCAGTTTACCCACTGTTAGTTGCATGGATAGTCTCTGATGCTTGCATTATTCAACCTGAGGTGCACTTTGATGAATATCGACATTCCTCCTTTGTGGCTCCCGGGTCCCTAAGTTTTTAAATGGAAGCATGGTGAAGGAGGTATAACTCCAGTAGTGCTGGGGTGCTCTCGAGCCCCTGAACCAGGTTTCACACACAGATATCATGTTCTCCATGCTAAGGAGAGTTTCCGAGTGCATGCATCTTGAGGTTTAGACTCTGGCATTGAGTAGCATTACTCTTTAGTTTCTTATCCCTTGTGATACCTATGGAGGTGGGTTTGTCTTTGAGCCCTGCCTAAAAGGCACCATGGGGTGCAAGAGCCTTTGCCACTATCCAAAGCCCAGGGGTGACAGGTGCAAGCCGGCCCCTAGCTACATCGGCTTGTTGAGCATATCATCCCAAGCCGACAGGCATTGGATCCCCCTTTGAATGACACCAGTACCAAAGCCAATTGTTGAAATTGATCATCTTGTCTTCATTATTGTGGCATCATTCTTGGTGAGGGTAAGATGCTACTCCAAGGTCAGGGTCATACCGCCTGGGCTTCTATGCCTCCAGAGAGCTCCCTTTATGTCTCTTTTTCATGTAGTCCAGGGAGGGTAATGCCCTCTCAGAGTCATTCACACCAATAGTATGGACAATGACTTCCGTCATATTTGTACTTGCCTTGGAAGTGACCTGAGTGCTTGTGTTATGTGGCGGATCCTAGCTCCTGACAGGCTGCTCACACGTGACCCTCTCCTTGTTCAGCCTGGTGGCCGGGGCGTCAGTGTGCCTGACTGATAGAGTCACCTATTACAAGTGTATCAGGTGTGTTGTTTAGTCTTAAGGGCTGTGACTGTTTGGCACACTGGCTTTGTGAGATATGTGTTGCGTTGTTTTGTTTTTGGGTAGCGGCTGCTTGGGTGTCTGCTTTGAGGTCTCTAATGCTTCGGCAGATCTTTATTTAGAGCCTCCGAGTATGTTTTTGTGTGATTATGTGTTTGGTTTGCTGTCGTGGTAGGTCTATGTGAGACTGGAATTGTAGTGAGTGTGGTTTCATACTCTTCCTCCTGACTGGTTAGTGCCAGTACCTGGAGTTGAGAGCCAGGCCTCCCAGTTTGGCTATATGGTTGCATCTCTCACATGTGTTGGAATTTGTTGGGAGGTGGAGAGAGTTGTCTGTGTACATGAGGCAGTTGTAACATTGCCTCAAGATTCCCAGATTCGCCAGCTGGACCGGAGAGGAGATTGACAACTGACCTTTGGACATCATGGACCTAATAAACAAAGATATAGGGAACCTCCAAACTTTGGATCCCACACAGTTTGGTTTTGTAAAGGATTGATCATGCCAGGCTCAACCTGGTCTGCTTCTTTGAGTCAGTCATCAGAGCTGTGGATGAAGGCAAGGTAGTTCATACAGCCTACCTTGATCCGGTCAAGGCCTTTGATACCATTCCCCACTCAGGAATCAAAGAAATCTCAATAAGCTAGGCATCAACCCCTATATCACTAGGTGGGTTGCAAACTGGCTCACAGATAGAACCCACAGGAAAGCGCAGAAGCTGACTCTAAGTCAGACTGCCAACCAGTCACAAGTGGAGTCCCACAGGGATTGGTCCTGGGTCCACTCCTGTTCCATATCTACTTCTCTGAAGTTCAGGCCAACACTAAGGGACTGTGGCTGACAAAGTTCACAGAAGATTGCAAGTTGGGAGCCATAATTAATTCCCCAAGTGATGCTGACATCCTACAGAAAGGCCTCACTGTGACCAATGACTGGTGTCAGAACCATGGCCTTAAGCTCAATGTTAAAAAATGTGTCATCATCCCTTTTGGGAAAAACCTGGTTCCCTTGAATTATCACATTGATGGTAGTTCACTGAACACAAAAGGCATCATAACAGATCTGGCAACACAGGTTGACAGCAACCCCTCTTTTGACAACCACATTGCCACTGTGGTCAGAAAGTCCTTCTATGTGGCAGATCTCATTACTAAGCTGCTTGCATCCACAGGGAAGAAAGAGTGTCATTGTATCCCTCTACTCTTTTCCTCATTAGGCTAATCATCGAAAGTACGCCCCATTTGGCATTTTGCAATCACTAGACAACAATCTTACAACAACTGGAGAACTCCTGCAAAAATAATCCTCAACAAAGAGGATCTCTAGGCCTTAAACACTTGTCCTATATGGACAGATCCCTCAAAAAACTCCAAATATTCTTCTGTCTTACATCGGGCCTACTTAGAGGTGATTCTGCTTGACTTTACAAAGGCATTGCCTTGACCCAGCTTTTTTAGAAATGCTAAGCATCTAAAGAAAATCCCAATCTCTCACACTTACATGCTCCAGAGACCTCAACCTCATTACCAATAATCAACAGAACATGCTGGAGGGACAGGGTTCATCAACTCCGAGACTGCCCATGCTATGGAATATACTTCCCGAAGTAGCATGTAAAGCAGAGCTTCTCACTAGGCCCTCTTCAAGAGAAATCTTGATGAGGATGGGAAATAGAAAAATTAGAAAATTCAACCTCCTGATCAACTCCAGTGGGCTCTGCTGACAGAGGCAACTGAACTAGTCCAGGGCTCTACTGGCACACAATAAGCATAGGGTAAGGTTGATTTCCGCGGGCTAGGCTACCGTAAAGGCTCCAGGGACATTAGCATAGTACACACCTATGAACTTATGAACAAAGATGTGACAACAACATGAAATGCAAGATCTTGCTATTACTATTGAAGCAAGAGAACTTGGTGTTCTTAAACAGTTGTTCTTTTAGGTTTCTAAGCAATTGAAGTATCTCTTGTTGCCTCTGTCCTGAGGGTAGCCAATTCCAAACAGCTGGACTTAGCCTATATAAAGCTTTTTTCTCCTGTGGATGTTATAAAATAAGATTTAATTACAGTAGAGCTATCTCCTTGGCTATCTCTAATGTGTAGTTAGGTCCATTGAATTCTAATTTTATTTTTATGGGGGATAATGCCCATTTTAACAGCTTGTAAATTTGACAACTAAGAAGAAATGTTGTTCTGTCATTTATATTTACCTAGTTACATCACTGTAGAAGCGGCCAGTGTTCAATTTGGGGTTTTGTAAAGAAATAACAATATGCAGATTGTGTTTACAATAGTTTTAGTTTTACATGTGTTTGATCTATAATGTTACAAGAAGCCCATATTCAATTTTGGGGATAAGTAATTTTTTTAGTGAAGGCATTACTAGCTGTAGGGGTGAGGATGTGTAAGATTCAAAAGCATAGATTTAGTTGGTGATGTGCTTTGTGAATAATATTGTAAGCATGTTTGGCCAATAAAAAACATAATTGAAAAAGGCATTTCTAAGCTCTCAAAACTATACCCCACCTTCATGAAAGCTCTTGTTCCTTTTAGTAGTGAGTTACCATCTGTGTCAACTAATTTGAAGATTCGGGGAGTTTTTGCAAGGTGCCAGTTATCATGATGTTAGCCTTCAGGGGATTGATTAGGGACAAATTTTACTCACAAAGAGGCATACATCTGTAAAGCTAGATTGTAGTTTCTGTTGAAGGGTCAAGGTATTCTTACATGATTTAAGTAGTAAGATATCTGCATAAAGGACCGGGTTGAATTGAGACAGGTCAGTGGACATATCATTGATGAACAGGGAAAATAAAGTGGTTCAAAGATTGATTTTTGTGGGATTCCTATGTTAACAGTGCTTTCAGTCAAAAGGCAGGTCCATATATGTACTTGGAATGTTTTGTTTTGAAGATAGCTTTGAAACCATTTTATTTTGGGGGGGGGCAAAATCTAAATTTGCTATGTTTGTAGTGAAGCCGGTTCTAATTTATTGTTTGAAATGCTCTATTTATATCAAAGAACAAACCCTTGATTAATTTTGAATGATTCAGATTGTACTAAGTAGTGTCTGTGGCTGTGTGTAATGCTGTAATAGTACTGAAAGAATTTCTGAAATAGTGTTCTCAAACACAAAGAAGTCCATATTTGTTTAAGTGATCCCAGAGGTGTTTGCATATAAGTTCTACAAATATTTTTATTAAAAGCCACTGGTTTTATATAGTCTGTATCTTTTTTATTACTTAGGGTTTATGTTTTGGTAACAGGACTGATGTGTGAGTGTTTAAAGGTTGTGGTAAAATAGAAGTAGTTAAGGATATATTGAATATATGAGCAAAAGGTGCTGCTATGAAGAGAGCTAACATTTTCATGAAGGAGGTGTGCAATTTTGAGATCTTAGAGCTGCTTTTTCACTTATGTTGAGAAGAGCTTTTTTTTACTTCAGTTAGTTTCCTAAAGTGAAATTTTAGCCTGTAAGTTACTAAAGTGTATATATAGTAGGTAAGGACTCGAATTAGTCGGTGCGCTTAGGCAAGCTGTATTGTCATATGGTGGGGATGAGTCTATGGTTATTCATCGAATGATAAAACCATGGAATGGCATGTCATTCATTGAGTTGTTCTGACTAAAACTGCATTATGGTAGGGATAAGCAAATTTGCCCTTTCCCCACTTTAGTGTGATCTCGGACTTGGTATATATAATTATCAGGAGGTTTGAACAGGTTTCAATGAATGGCACTTACGATGTAATGTCATTCGAAGCTTTTATCTTTCCATAAATAACCATTGACCTGGTGAGGGATATCTGAACAACAATGTAGTTTTTTGTTAGGTCACTAATAGGGTTTAGAGAATGGGCGAACTGTACATCAGCACCCTGATTGGAGAATGAACATTCTCCAACAGGATATTAATGCACAAGTAATGTCCACTGAAAAAAGAGTCTGCCACTTCACAGCACCATATCCAGCTGCTGTGGAGCTTGGACTAAGAAAATGGAAAGGCTGCCATTATTTTCTACTAACTAAGCAGTGCTTTTGCTGTTTAGCCAGTTTAAAATATGAAAAAAAGAAAACGATTAAGAAAAAATTCTATGTGTGGGTGTTTGTCTGTGTG
>NW_025057731.1:0-7088 GCF_019279795.1 Protopterus annectens | reverse complement strand
TCAGTATGACCGTTTATTGTTCTTTCCTATGCATTTTTCAAGCATCTTTCTGCATAGAAAAAATAACCCTGCAAAGTTGTTTTTCTCCAAGGGGGGAAGAAAAAGCTAGAGGCTGAAACTCTGCAGGTGTGTAGGGTGCTATCCACCCTACAAAGGGGTAGGGCAATCCTGGTTCTGGCTTAACTGCCAGTTTCAGTATGACCGTTTATTGTTTTTAGCTTTCTTTTTGCATTTCAAGCATGTTTCTGCATAGAAAAAATACCTGTGGAAAGTTGTTTTCTCCAAGAGGGAAAAAGCTAGGAGGCTGAAACTCTGCAGGTGTGTAGGGTACTATCCACCCTACAAAGGGGTAGGGCAATCCTGGTTCTGGCTTAACTGCCAGTTTCAGTATGACCGTTTATTGTTTTTAGCTTTCCCTATGCATTTCAAGCATGTTTCTGCATAGAGAAAAAATAACCCTGGAAAGTTGTTTTTCTCCAAGAGGAAAAAGCTAGGAGGCTGAAACTCTGCAGGTGTGTAGGGTACTATCCACCCTACAAAGGGGTAGGGCAATCCTGGTTCTGGCTTAACTGCCAGTTTCAGTATGACCGTTTATTGTTTTTAGCTTTCCCTATGCATTTCAAGCATGTTTCTGCATAGAGAAAAAATAACCCTGGAAAGTTGTTTTTCTCCAAGAGGGAAAAGCTAGGAGGCTGAAACTCTGCAGGTGTGTAGGGTACTATCCACCCTACAAAGGGGCAGGGCAATCCTGGTTCTGGCTTAACTGCCAGTTTCAGTATGACCGTTTATTGTTTTTAGCTTTCCCTATGCATTTCAAGCATGTTTCTGCATAGAGAAAAAATAACCCTGGAAAGTTGTTTTTCTCCAAGAGGGAAAAAGCTAGGAGGCTGAAACTCTGCAGGTGTGTAGGGTACTATCCACCCTACAAAGGGGTAGGGCAATCCTGGTTCTGGCTTAACTGCCAGTTTCAGTATGACCGTTTATTGTTTTTAGCTTTCCCTATGCATTTCAAGCATGTTTCTGCATAGAGAAAAAAAATACCCCTGGAAAGTTGTTTTTCTCCAAGAGGGAAAAAGCTAGGAGGCTGAAACTCTGCAGGTGTGTAGGGTACTATCCACCCTACAAAGGGGTAGGGCAATCCTGGTTCTGGCTTAACTGCCAGTTTCAGTATGACCGTTTATTGTTTTTAGCTTCCCTATGCATTTCAAGCATGTTTCTGCATAGAGAAAAAATAACCCTGGAAAGTTGTTTTTTCTCCAAGAGGAAAAAGCTAGGAGGCTGAAACTCTGCAGGTGTGTAGGGTATTATCCACCCTACAAAGGGGTAGGGCAATCCTGGTTCTGGCTTAACTGCCAGTTTCAGTATGACTGTTTATTGTTTTTAGCTTTCTTTTTGCATTTCAAGCATATTTCTGCATAGAAAAAAAATACCTGAGGAAAGTTGGTTTTCTCCAAGAGGGAAAAAGCTAGGAGGCTGAAACTTTGTAGATGTGCAGGGTACTATCTACCCTACAAAGGGTAGGGCAATCCTGGTTCTGGCTTAACTGCCAGTTTCAGTATGACCGTTTATTGTTTTTAGCTTTCCCTATGTATTTCAAGCATGTTTCTGCATAGAGAAAAATAACCCTGGAAAGTTGTTTTTCTCCAAGAGGGAAAAAGCTAGGAGGCTGAAACTCTGCAGGTGTGTAGGGTACTATCCACCCTACAAAGGGGCAGGGCAATCCTGGTTCTGGCTTAACTGCCAGTTTCAGTATGACCGTTTATTGTTTTAGCTTTCCCTATGCATTTCAAGCATGTTTCTGCATAGAGAAAAAATAACCCTGGAAAGTTGTTTTTCTCCAAGAGGGAAAAAGCTAGGAGGCTGAAACTCTGCAGGTGTGTAGGGTACTATCCACCCTACAAAGGGGTAGGGCAATCCTGGTTCTGGCTTAACTGCCAGTTTCAGTATGACCGTTTATTGTTTTTAGCTTTCCCTATGCATTTCAAGCATGTTTCTGCATAGAGAAAAATAACCCTGGAAAGTTGTTTTTCTCCAAGAGGGAAAAAGCTAGGAGGCTGAAACT
Source organism: Protopterus annectens (assembly GCF_019279795.1). Lineage (NCBI taxonomy): Eukaryota > Metazoa > Chordata > Ceratodontiformes > Protopteridae > Protopterus > Protopterus annectens. Next base: position 5,026 of record NW_025057731.1, on the reverse strand, counting down.
CTGCAGGTGTGTAGGGTATTATCCACCCTACAAAGGGGTAGGGCAATCCTGGTTCTGGCTTAACTGCCAGTTTCAGTATGACCGTTTATTGTTTTTAGCTTTCTTTTTGCATTTCAAGCATGTTTCTGCATAGAGAAAAAAATACCTGTGGAAAGTTGTTTTTCTCCAAGAGGGAAAAAGCTAGGAGGCTGAAACTCTGCAGGTGTGTAGGGTACTATCCACCCTACAAAGGGGTAGGGCAATCCTGGTTCTGGCTTAACTGCCAGTTTCAGTATGACCGTTTATTGTTTTAGCTTTCCCTATGCATTTCAAGCATGTTTCTGCATGGAGAAAAAATAACCCTGGAAAGTTGTTTTTCTCCAAGAGGAAAAAAGCTAGGAGGCTGAAACTCTGCAGGTGTGTAGGGTATTATCCACCCTACAAAGGGGTAGGGCAATCCTGGTTCTGGCTTAACTGCCAGTTTCAGTATGACCGTTTATTGTTTTTAGCTTTCTTTTGCATTTCAAGCATATTTCTGCATAGAGAAAAAAATACCTGTGGAAAGTTGGTTTTCTCCAAGAGGGAAAAAGCTAGGAGGCTGAAACTTTGTAGATGTGCAGGGTACTATCTACCCTACAAAGGGTAGGGCAATCCTGGTTCTGGCTTAACTGCCAGTTTCAGTATGACCGTTTATTGTTTTTAGCTTTCCCTATGTATTTCAAGCATGTTTTTGCATAGAGAAAAAATAACCCTGGAAAGTTGTTTTTTCTCCAAGAGGAAAAAAGCTAGGAGGCTGAAACTCTGCAGGTGTGTAGGGTACTATCCACCCTACAAAGGGGCAGGGCAATCCTGGTTCTGGCTTAACTGCCAGTTTCAGTATGACCGTTTATTGTTTTAGCTTTCCCTATGCATTTCAAGCATGTTTCTGCATAGAGAAAAAATAACCCTGGAAAGTTGTTTTTCTCCAAGAGGGAAAAAGCTAGGAGGCTGAAACTCTGCAGGTGTGTAGGGTACTATCCACCCTACAAAGGGGTAGGGCAATCCTGGTTCTGGCTTAACTGCCAGTTTCAGTATGACCGTTTATTGTTTTTAGCTTTCCCTATGCATTTCAAGCATGTTTCTGCATAGAGAAATAATAACCCTGGAAAGTTGTTTTTCTCCAAGAGGGAAAAAGCTAGGAGGCTGAAACTCTGCAGGTGTGTAGGGTACTATCCACCCTACAAAGGGGTAGGGCAATCCTGGTTCTGGCTTAACTGCCAGTTTCAGTATGACCGTTTATTGTTTTTAGCTTTCCCTATGCATTTCAAGCATGTTTCTGCATAGAGAAAAAATAACCCTGGAAAGTTGTTTTTTTTCAAAGAGGGAAAAAGCAAGGAGGCTGAAACTCTGCAGGTGTGTAGGGTACTATCCACCCTACAAAGGGGTAGGGCAATCCTGGTTCTGGCTTAACTGCCAGTTTCAGTATGACCGTTTATTGTTTTAGCTTTCCCTATGCATTTCAAGCATGTTTCTGCATAGAGAAAAAAATAACCCTGGAAAGTTGTTTTTCTCCAAGAGGGAAAAAGCTAGGAGGCTGAAACTCTGCAGGTGTGTAGGGTACTATCCACCCTACAAAGGGGTAGGGCAATCCTGGTTCTGGCTTAACTGCCAGTTTCAGTATGACCGTTTATTGTTTTAGCTTTCCCTATGCATTTCAAGCATGTTTCTGCATAGAGAAAAAATAACCCTGGAAAGTTGTTTTTCTCCAAGAGGGAAAAAGCTAGGAGGCTGAAACTCTGCAGGTGTGTAGGGTACTATCCACCCTACAAAGGGGTAGGGCAATCCTGGTTCTGGCTTAACTGCCAGTTTCAGTATGACCGTTTATTGTTTTAGCTTTCCCTATGCATTTCAAGCATGTTTCTGCATAGAGAAAAAATAACCCTGGAAAGTTGTTTTTCTCCAAGAGGGAAAAAGCTAGGAGGCTGAAACTCTGCAGGTGTGTAGGGTATTATCCACCCTACAAAGGGGTAGGGCAATCCTGGTTCTGGCTTAACTGCCAGTTTCAGTATGACCGTTTATTGTTTTAGCTTTCTTTTTGCATTTCAAGCATGTTTCTGCATAGAGAAAAAAATACCTGTGGAAAGTTGTTTTTCTCCAAGAGGGAAAAAGCTAGGAGGCTGAAACTCTGCAGGTGTGTAGGGTACTATCCACCCTACAAAGGGGTAGGGCAATCCTGGTTCTGGCTTAACTGCCAGTTTCAGTATGACCGTTTATTGTTTTAGCTTTCCCTATGCATTTCAAGCATGTTTCTGCATAGAGAAAAAATAACCCTGGAAAGTTGTTTTTCTCCAAGAGGGAAAAAGCTAGGAGGCTGAAACTCTGCAGGTGTGTAGGGTACTATCCACCCTACAAAGGGGTAGGGCAATCCTGGTTCTGGCTTAACTGCCAGTTTCAGTATGACCGTTTATTGTTTTAGCTTCCCTATGCATTTCAAGCATGTTTCTGCATAGAGAAAAAATAACCCTGGAAAGTTGTTTTTCTCCAAGAGGGAAAAAGCTAGGAGGCTGAAACTCTGCAGGTGTGTAGGGTACTATCCACCCTACAAAGGGGTAGGGCAATCCTGGTTCTGGCTTAACTGCCAGTTTCAGTATGACCGTTTATTGTTTTAAGCTTTCCCTATGCATTTCAAGCATGTTTCTGCATAGAGAAAAAATAACCCTGGAAAGTTGTTTTTCTCCAAGAGGGAAAAAGCTAGGAGGCTGAAACTCTGCAGGTGTGTAGGGTACTATCCACCCTACAAAGGGGTAGGGCAATCCTGGTTCTGAATTAACTGCCAGTTTCAGTATGACCGTTTATTGTTTTAGCTTTCCCTATGCATTTCAAGCATGTTTCTGCATAGAGAAAAAATAACCCTGGAAAGTTGTTTTTCTCCAAGAGGGAAAAAGCTAGGAGGCTGAAACTCTGCAGGTGTGTAGGGTACTATCCACCCTACAAAGGGGTAGGGCAATCCTGGTTCTGGCTTAACTGCCAGTTTCAGTATGACCGTTTATTGTTTTAGCTTTCCCTATGCATTTCAAGCATGTTTCTGCATAGAGAAAAAATAACCCTGGAAAGTTGTTTTCTCCAAGAGGGAAAAAGCTAGGAGGCTGAAACTATGCAGGTGTGTAGGGTACTATCCACCCTACAAAGGGTAGGGCAATCCTGGTTCTGGCTTAACTGCCAGTTTCAGTATGACCGTTTATTTTTTTAGCTTCCCTATGCATTTCAAGCATGTTTCTGCATAGAAAAAAATAACCCTGGAAAGTTGTTTTTCTCCAAGAGGGAAAAAGCTAGGAGGCTGAAACTCTGCAGGTGTGTAGGGTACTATCCACCCTACAAAGGGGTAGGGCAATCCTGGTTCTGGCTTAACTGCCAGTTTCAGTATGACCGTTTATTGTTTTAGCTTTCCCTATGCATTTCAAGCATGTTTCTGCATAGAGAAAAAATAACCCTGGAAAGTTGTTTTTCTCCAAGAGGGAAAAAGCTAGGAGGCTGAAACTCTGCAGGTGTGTAGGGTATTATCCACCCTACAAAGGGGTAGGGCAATCCTGGTTCTGGCTTAACTGCCAGTTTCAGTATGACCATTTATTGTTTTTAGCTTTCTTTTGCATTTCAAGCATGTTTCTGCATAGAGAAAAAATACCTGTGGAAAGTTGTTTTTCTCCAAGAGGGAAAAAGCTAGGAGGCTGAAACTCTGCAGGTGTGTAGGGTACTATCCACCCTACAAAGGGGTAGGGCAATCCTGGTTCTGGCTTAACTGCCAGTTTCAGTATGACCGTTTATTGTTTTAGCTTTCCCTATGCATTTCAAGCATGTTTCTGCATAGAGAAAAAATAACCCTGGAAAGTTGTTTTTCTCCAAGAGGGAAAAGCTAGGAGGCTGAAACTCTGCAGGTGTGTAGGGTACTATCCACCCTACAAAGGGGTAGGGCAATCCTGGTTCTGGCTTAACTGCCAGTTTCAGTATGACCGTTTATTGTTTTTAGCTTTCCCTATGCATTTCAAGCATGTTTCTGCATAGAGAAAAATAACCCTGGAAAGTTGTTTTTCTCCAAGAGGGAAAAAGCTAGGAGGCTGAAACTCTGCAGGTGTGTAGGGTACTATCCACCCTACAAAGGGGTAGGGCAATCCTGGTTCTGGCTTAACTGCCAGTTTCAGTATGACTGTTTATTGTTTTTAGCTTTCTTTTTGCATTTCAAGCATATTTCTGCATAGAGAAAAAAATACCTGAGGAAAGTTGGTTTTCTCCAAGAGGGAAAAAGCTAGGAGGCTGAAACTTTGTAGATGTGCAGGGTACTATCTACCCTACAAAGGGTAGGGCAATCCTGGTTCTGGCTTAACTGCCAGTTTCAGTATGACCGTTTATTGTTTTAGCTTTCCCTATGTATTTCAAGCATGTTTTGCATAGAGAAAAAATAACCCTGGAAAGTTGTTTTTCTCCAAGAGGGAAAAAGCTAGGAGGCTGAAACTATGCAGGTGTGTAGGGTACTATCCACCCTACAAAGGGGCAGGGCAATCCTGGTTCTGGCTTAACTGCCAGTTTCAGTATGACCGTTTATTGTTTTTAGCTTTCCTATGCATTTCAAGCATGTTTCTGCATAGAGAAAAATAACCCTGGAAAGTTGTTTTTCTCCAAGAGGGAAAAAGCTAGGAGGCTGAAACTCTGCAGGTGTGTAGGGTACTATCCACCCTACAAAGGGGTAGGGCAATCCTGGTTCTGGCTTAACTGCCAGTTTCAGTATGACCGTTTATTGTTTTTAGCTTTCCCTATGCATTTCAAGCATGTTTCTGCATAGAGAAAAATAACCCTGGAAAGTTGTTTTCCCCCAGGGGAAAAAGCTAGGAGGCTGAAACTCTGCAGGTGTGTAGGGTACTATCCACCCTACAAAGGGGTGGAGCAATCCTGGTTCTGGCTTAACTGCCAGTTTCAGTATGACCGTTTATTGTTTTTAGCTTTCCCTATGCATTTCAAGCATGTTTCTGCATGAGAAAAAATAGCCCTGGAAAGTTGTTTTTCTCCAAGAGGGAAA